>NW_026622841.1:60639327-60759388 GCF_023065955.2 Ursus arctos
AAACTGTCTCCGTGGGAAGCCGGCTTTTTGCAAAGGGGTCTCAGGGCCGTGTGCCTCGGCTGTCCCTCCGGCTCCCCAAAGCACAGGGACGAGGTGAGGGGCTTAGACCATGCCTGGGCAATATTGTTTCTTACACCTGGGTGTGTGGCATTTTGTTGAGCTGGCTTCCCCCACTTGGGATAGGTGTTCCACAGCAAGCACCTATTGATCGTCGGAAGCCGTTTTTGCCTCAGGGGTCTCCGGGCTGTGTTCGTTGGGGTTGAACTCCTGCTAGCAAAACCGCCGGGTTGAGGGAAGGGTTCAGACTGTGCTTGGGCCCTGTGGTCTCTTCCAGGTCAGTGTATGGCATTTCCTTCCCCTTGCCCCAGGCACCTGGGAGCATGTCTGCACGTGGAGAAAGACTTTCCCGTGGGAAACCGGGTTTCGTCAAACGGGTCCCAGTGCTCTGCTCCTCTCTTTTCACTCCTGCTGCCAGAAGCCCAGGGAGGATGGGAGGGCTTAGAACAAGGCTGGGCACTGTGGTTTCTTCCAGAGAAGTGGAGGGCATTTGCTTTACCTTGCCACAACCACTTGGGATAGGGTCTGCACCTCAGGAAAACTGTCTCCGTGGGAAGCCGGCTTTTTGCAAAGGGGTCTCAGGGCCGTGTGCCTCGGCTGTCCCTCCGGCTCCCCAAAGCACAGGGACGAGGTGAGGGGCTTAGACCATGCCTGGGCAATGTTGTTTCTTACACCTGGGTGTGTGGCATTTTGTTGAGCTGGCTACCCCCACTTGGGATTGGTTTTCCACAGCAAGCGCCTATTGTTCGTCGGAAGCCGTTTTTGCCTCAGGGGTCTCCGGGCTGTGTTCTTGGGGTTGAACTCCTGCTAGCAAAACCGCCGGGTTGAGGGAAGGGTTCAGACTGTGCCTGGGCCCTGTGGTCTCTTCCAGGTCAGTGTATGGCATTTCCTTCCCCTTGCCACAGGCACCTGGGACCATGTCTGCACGTGGAGAAAGACGTTCCCGTGGAAGCCGGTTTTTGTCAAACGGGTCCCAGTGCTCTGCTCCTCTCTTTTCACTCCTGCTGCCCGAAGCCCAGGGAGGATGGGAGGGCTTAGAACATGGCTGGGCACTGTGGTTTCTTCCAGAGAAGTGGAGGGCATTTGCTTTACCTTGCCACAACCACTTGGGATAGGGTCTGCACCTCAGGAAAACTGTCTCCGTGGGAAGCCGGCTTTTTGCAAAGGGGTCTCAGGGCCGTGTGCCTCGGCTGTCCCTCCGGCTCCCCAAAGCACAGGGACGAGGTGAGGGGCTTAGACCATGCCTGGGCAATGTTGTTTCTTACACCTGGGTGTGTGGCATTTTGTTGAGCTGGCTTCCCCCACTTGGGATAGGTGTTCCACAGCAAGCACCTATTGATCGTCGGAAGCCGTTTTTGCCTCAGGGGTCTCCGGGCTGTGTTCGTTGGGGTTGAACTCCTGCTAGCAAAACCGCCGGGTTGAGGGAAGGGTTCAGACTGTGCTTGGGCCCTGTGGTCTCTTCCAGGTCAGTGTATGGCATTTCCTTCCCCTTGCCCCAGGCACCTGGGAGCATGTCTGCACGTGGAGAAAGACTTTCCCGTGGGAAACCGGGTTTCGTCAAACGGGTCCCAGTGCTCTGCTCCTCTCTTTTCACTCCTGCTGCCAGAAGCCCAGGGAGGATGGGAGGGCTTAGAACATGGCTGGGCACTGTGGTTTCTTCCAGAGAAGTGGAGGGCATTTGCTTTACCTTGCCACAACCACTTGGGATAGGGTCTGCACCTCAGGAAAACTGTCTCCGTGGGAAGCCGGCTTTTTGCAAAGGGGTCTCAGGGCCGTGTGCCTCGGCTGTCCCTCCGGCTCCCCAAAGCACAGGGACGAGGTGAGGGGCTTAGACCATGCCTGGGCAATGTTGTTTCTTACACCTGGGTGTGTGGCATTTTGTTGAGCTGGCTTCCCCCACTTGGGATAGGTGTTCCACAGCAAGCACCTATTGCTCGTCGGAAGCCGTTTTTGCCTCAGGGGTCTCCGGGCTGTGTTCGTTGGGGTTGAACTCCTGCTAGCAAAACCGCCGGGTTGAGGGAAGGGTTCAGACTGTGCCTGGGCCCTGTGGTCTCTTCCAGGTCAGTGTATGGCATTTCCTTCCCATTGCCCCAGGCACCTGGGAGCATGTCTGCACGTGGAGAAAGACTTTCCCGTGGGAAACCGGGTTTCGTCAAACGGGTCCCAGTGCTCTGCTCCTCTCTTTTCACTCCTGCTGCCAGAAGCCCAGGGAGGATGGGAGGGCTTAGAACAAGGCTGGGCACTGTGGTTTCTTCCAGAGAAGTGGAGGGCATTTGCTTTACCTTGCCACAACCACTTGGGATAGGGTCTGCACCTCAGGAAAACTGTCTCCGTGGGAAGCCGGCTTTTTGCAAAGGGGTCTGAGGGCCGTGTGCCTCGGCTGTCCCTCCGGCTCCCCAAAGCACAGGGACGAGGTGAGGGGCTTAGACCATGCCTGGGCAATGTTGTTTCTTACACCTGGGTGTGTGGCATTTTGTTGAGCTGGCTACCCCCACTTGGGATTGGTTTTCCACAGCAAGCGCCTATTGTTCGTCGGAAGCCGTTTTTGCCTCAGGGGTCTCCGGGCTGTGTTCTTGGGGTTGAACTCCTGCTAGCAAAACCGCCGGGTTGAGGGAAGGGTTCAGACTGTGCCTGGGCCCTGTGGTCTCTTCCAGGTCAGTGTATGGCATTTCCTTCCCCTTGCCACAGGCACCTGGGACCATGTCTGCACGTGGAGAAAGACGTTCCCCTGGAAGCCGGTTTTTGTCAAACGGGTCCCAGTGCTCTGCTCCTCTCTTTTCACTCCTGCTGCCCGAAGCCCAGGGAGGATGGGAGGGCTTAGAACATGACTGGGCACTGTGGTTTCTTCCAGAGAAGTGGAGGGCATTTGCTTTACCTTGGCACAACCACTTGGGATAGGGTCTGCACCTCAGGAAAACTGTCTCCGTGGGAAGCCGGCTTTTTGCAAAGGGGTCTGAGGGCCGTGTGCCTCGGCTGTCCCTCCGGCTCCCCAAAGCACAGGGACGAGGTGAGGGGCTTAGACCATACCTGGGCAATGCTGTTTCTTACACCTGGGTGTGTGGCATTTTGTTGAGCTGGCTACCCCCACTTGGGATAGGTGTTCCACAGCAAGCACCTATTGATCGTCGGAAGCCGTTTTTGCCTCAGGGGTCTCCGGGCTGTGTTCGTTGGTGTTGAACTCCTGCTAGCAAAACCGCCGGGTTGAGGGAAGGGTTCAGACTGTGCCTGGGCCCTGTGGTCTCTTCCAGGTCAGTGTATGGCATTTCCTTCCCCTTGCCCCAGGCACCTGGGAGCATGTCTGCACGTGGACAAAGACTTTCCCGTGGGAAGCCGGTTTTTGTCAAACGGGTCCCCGTGCTCTGCTCCTCTCTTTTCACTCCTGCTGCCAGAAGCCCAGGGAGGATGGGAGGGCTTAGAACATGGCTGGGCACTGTGGTTTCTTCCAGAGAAGTGGAGGGCATTTGCTTTACCTTGCCACAACCACTTGGGATAGGGTCTGCACCTCAGGAAAACTGTCTCCTTGGGAAGCCGGCTTTTTGCAAAGGGGTCTCAGGGCCGTGTGCCTCGGCTGTCCCTCCGGCTCCCCAAAGCACAGGGACGAGGTGAGGGGCTTAGACCATGCCTGGGCAATGTTGTTTCTTACACCTGGGTGTGTGGCATTTTGTTGAGCTGGCTTCCCCCACTTGGGATAGGTGTTACACAGCAAGCACCTATTGATCGTCGGAAGCCGTTTTTGCCTCAGGGGTCTCCGGGCTGTGTTCGTTGGGGTTGAACTCCTGCTAGCAAAACCGCCGGGTTGAGGGAAGGGTTCAGACTGTGCCTGGGCCCTGTGGTCTCTTCTAGGTCAGTGTATGGCATTTCCTTCCCCTTGCCCCAGGCACCTGGGAGCATGTCTGCACGTGGAGAAAGACGTTTCCGTGGGAAGCCGGTTTTTGTCAAACGGGTCCCCATGCTCTGCTCCTCTCCTTTCACTCCTGCTGCCAGAAGCCCAGGGAGGATGGGAGGGCTTAGAACATGGCTGGGCACTGTGGTTTCTTCCAGAGAAGTGGAGGGCATTTGCTTTACCTTGCCACAACCACTTGGGATAGGGTCTGCACCTCAGGAAAACTGTTTCCGTGGGAAGCCGGCTTTTTGCAAAGGGGTCTCAGGGCCGTGTGCCTCAGCTGTCCCTCCGGCTCCCCAAACCACAGGGACGAGGTGAGGGGCTTAGACCATGCCTGGGCAATGTTGTTTCTTACACCTGGGTGTGTGGCATTTTGTTGAGCTGGCTACCCCCACTTGGGATTGGTTTTCCACAGCAAGCGCCTATTGTTCGTCGGAAGCCGTTTTTACCTCAGGGGTCTCCGGGCTGTGTTCTTGGGGTTGAACTCCTGCTAGCAAAACCGCCGGGTTGAGGGAAGGGATCAGACTGTGCCTGGGCCCTGTGGTCTCTTCCAGGTCAGTGTATGGCATTTCCTTCCCCTTGCCACAGGCAACTGGGAGCATGTCTGCACGTGGAGAAAGACGTTCCCGTGGGAAGCCGGTTTTTGTCAAACGGGTCCCAGTGCTCTGCTCCTCTCTTTTCACTCCTGCTGCCCGAAGCCCAGGGAGGATGGGAGGGCTTAGAACATGGCTGGGCACTGTGGTTTCTTCCAGAGAAGTGGAGGGCATTTGCTTTACCTTGCCACAACCACTTGGGATAGGGTCTGCACCTCAGGAAAACTGTCTCCGTGGGAAGCCGGCTTTTTGCAAAGGGGTCTCAGGGCCGTGTGCCTCGGCTGTCCCTCCGGCTCCCCAAAGCACAGGGACGAGGTGAGGGGCTTAGACCATGCCTGGGCAATGTTGTTTCTTACACCTGGGTGTGTGGCATTTTGTTGAGCTGGCTTCCCCCACTTGGGATAGGTGTTCCACAGCAAGCACCTATTGATTGTCGGAAGCCGTTTTTGCCTCAGGGGTCTCTGGGCTGTGTTCGTTGGTGTTGAACTCCTGCTAGCAAAACCGCCGGGTTGAGGGAAGGGTTCAGACTGTGCCTGGGCCCTGTGGTCTCTTCCAGGTCAGTGTATGGCATTTCCTTCCCCTTGCCCCAGGCACCTGGGAGCATGTCTGCACGTGGACAAAGACTTTCCCGTGGGAAGCCGGTTTTTGTCAAACGGGTCCCCGTGCTCTGCTCCTCTCTTTTCACTCCTGCTGCCAGAAGCCCAGGGAGGATGGGAGGGCTTAGAACATGGCTGGGCACTGTGGTTTCTTCCAGAGAAGTGGAGGGCATTTGCTTTACCTTGCCACAACCACTTGGGATAGGGTCTGCACCTCAGGAAAACTGTCTCCGTGGGAAGCCGGCTTTTTGCAAAGGGGTCTCAGGGCCGTGTGCCTCGGCTGTCCCTCCGGCTCCCCAAAGCACAGGGACGAGGTGAGGGGCTTAGACCATGCCTGGGCAATGTTGTTTCTTACACCTGGGTGTGTGGCATTTTGTTGAGCTGGCTTCCCCCACTTGGGATAAGTGTTACACAGCAAGCACCTATTGATCGTCGGAAGCCGTTTTTGCCTCAGGGGTCTCCGGGCTGTGTTCGTTGGGGTTGAACTCCTGCTAGCAAAACCGCCGGGTTGAGGGAAGGGTTCAGACTGTGCCTGGGCCCTGTGGTCTCTTCCAGGTCAGTGTATGGCATTTCCTTCCCCTTGCCCCAGGCACCTGGGAGCAGGTCTGCACGTGGAGAAAGACGTTTCCGTGGGAAGCCGGTTTTTGTCAAACGGGTCCCCATGCTCTGCTCCTCTCCTTTCACTCCTGCTGCCAGAAGCCCAGGGAGGATGGGAGGGCTTAGAACATGGCTGGGCACTGTGGTTTCTTCCAGAGAAGTGGAGGGCATTTGCTTTACCTTGCCACAACCACTTGGGATAAGGTCTGCACCTCAGGAAAACTGTCTCCGTGGGAAGCCGGCTTTTTGCAAAGGGGTCTCAGGGCCGTGTGCCTCGGCTGTCCCTCCGGCTCCCCAAAGCACAGGGACGAGGTGAGGGGCTTAGACCATGCCTGGGCAATGTTGTTTCTTACACCTGGGTGTGTGGCATTTTGTTGAGCTGGCTTCCCCCACTTGGGATAGGTGTTCCACAGCAAGCACCTATTGATTGTCGGAAGCCGTTTTTGCCTCAGGGGTCTCTGGGCTGTGTTCGTTGGGGTTGAACTCCTGCTAGCAAAACCGCCGGGTTGAGGGAAGGGTTCAGACTGTGCCTGGGCCCTGTGGTCTCTTCCAGGTCAGTGTATGGCATTTCCTTCCCCTTGCCCCAGGCACCTGGGAGCATGTCTGCACGTGGAGAAAGAAGTTCCCGTGGGAAGCCGGTTTTTTTCAAACGGGTCCCCGTGCTCTGCTCCTCTCTTTTCACTCCTGCTGCCAGAAGCCCAGGGAGGATGGGAGGGCTTAGAACATGACTGGGCACTGTGGTTTCTTCCAGAGAAGTGGAGGGCATTTGCTTTACCTTGCCACAACCACTTGGGATAGGGTCTGCACCTCAGGAAAACTGTCTCCGTGGGAAGCCGGCTTTTTGCAAAGGGGTCTGAGGGCCGTGTGCCTCGGCTGTCCCTCCGGCTCCCCAAAGCACAGGGACGAGGTGAGGGGCTTAGACCATACCTGGGCAATGCTGTTTCTTACACCTGGGTGTGTGGCATTTTGTTGAGCTGGCTACCCCCACTTGGGATAGGTGTTCCACAGCAAGCACCTATTGATCGTCGGAAGCCGTTTTTGCCTCAGGGGTCTCCGGGCTGTGTTCGTTGGTGTTGAACTCCTGCTAGCAAAACCGCCGGGTTGAGGGAAGGGTTCAGACTGTGCCTGGGCCCTGTGGTCTCTTCCAGGTCAGTGTATGGCATTTCCTTCCCCTTGCCCCAGGCACCTGGGAGCATGTCTGCACGTGGACAAAGACTTTCCCGTGGGAAGCCGGTTTTTGTCAAACGGGTCCCCGTGCTCTGCTCCTCTCTTTTCACTCCTGCTGCCAGAAGCCCAGGGAGGATGGGAGGGCTTAGAACATGGCTGGGCACTGTGGTTTCTTCCAGAGAAGTGGAGGGCATTTGCTTTACCTTGCCACAACCACTTGGGATAGGGTCTGCACCTCAGGAAAACTGTCTCCGTGGGAAGCCGGCTTTTTGCAAAGGGGTCTCAGGGCCGTGTGCCTCGGCTGTCCCTCCGGCTCCCCAAAGCACAGGGACGAGGTGAGGGGCTTAGACCATGCCTGGGCAATGTTGTTTCTTACACCTGGGTGTGTGGCATTTTGTTGAGCTGGCTTCCCCCACTTGGGATAAGTGTTACACAGCAAGCACCTATTGATCGTCGGAAGCCGTTTTTGCCTCAGGGGTCTCCGGGCTGTGTTCGTTGGGGTTGAACTCCTGCTAGCAAAACCGCCGGGTTGAGGGAAGGGTTCAGACTGTGCCTGGGCCCTGTGGTCTCTTCCAGGTCAGTGTATGGCATTTCCTTCCCCTTGCCCCAGGCACCTGGGAGCATGTCTGCACGTGGAGAAAGACGTTTCCGTGGGAAGCCGGTTTTTGTCAATCGGGTCCCCATGCTCTGCTCCTCTCCTTTCACTCCTGCTGCCAGAAGCCCAGGGAGGATGGGAGGGCTTAGAACATGGCTGGGCACTGTGGTTTCTTCCAGAGAAGTGGAGGGCATTTGCTTTACCTTGCCACAACCACTTGGGATAGGGTCTGCACCTCAGGAAAACTGTCTCCGTGGGAAGCCGGCTTTTTGCAAAGGGGTCTCAGGGCCGTGTGCCTCGGCTGTCCCTCCGGCTCCCCAAAGCACAGGGACGAGGTGAGGGGCTTAGACCATGCCTGGGCAATGTTGTTTCTTAAACCTGGGTGTGTGGCATTTTGTTGAGCTGGCTTCCCCCACTTGGGATAGGTGTTCCACAGCAAGCACCTATTGATCGTCGGAAGCCGTTTTTGCCTCATGGGTCTCCGGGCTGTGTTCGTTGGGGTTGAACTCCTGCTAGCTAAACCGCCGGGTTGAGGGAAGGGTTCAGACTGAGCCTGGGCCCTGTGGTCTCTTCGAGGTCAGTGTATGGCCTTTCCTTCCCTTGCCACAGGCACCTGGGAGCATGTCTGCACGTGGAGAAAGACTTTCCCGTGGGAAGCCGGTTTTTGTGAAACGGGTCCCCGTGCTCTGCTCCTCTCTTTTCACTCCTGCTGCCAGAAGCCCAGGAAGGATGGGAGGGCTTAGAACATGGCTGGGCACTGTGGTTTCTTCCAGAGAAGTGGAGGGCATTTGCTTTACTTTGCCACAACCACTTGGGATAGGGTCTGCACCTCAGGAAAACTGTCTCCGTGGGAAGCCTGCTTTTTGCAAAAGGGTCTCAGGGCCGTGTGCCTCGGCTGTCCCTCCGGCTCCCCAAAGCACAGGGACGAGGTGAGGGGCTTAGACCATGCCTGGGCAATGTTGTTTCTTACACCTGGGTGTGTGGCATTTTGTTGAGCTGGCTTCCCCCACTTGGGATAGGTGTTCCACAGCAAGCACCTATTGATTTTCGGAAGCCGTTTTTGCCTCAGGGGTCTCTGGGCTGTGTTCTTTGGGGTTGAACTCCTGCTAGCAAAACCGCCGGGTTGAGGGAAGGGTTCAGACTGTGCCTGGGCCCTGTGGTCTCTTCCAGGTCAGTGTATGGCATTTCCTTCCCCTTGCCCCAGGCACCTGGAAGCATGTCTGCACGTGGAGAAAGAAGTTCCCGTGGGAAGCCGGTTTTTTTCAAACGGGTCCCCGTGCTCTGCTCCTCTCTTTTCACTCCTGCTGCCAGAAGCCCAGGGAGGATGGGAGGGCTTAGAACATGGCTGGGCACTGTGGTTTCTTCCAGAGAAGTGGAGGGCATTTGCTTTACCTTGCCACAACCACTTGGGATAGGGTCTGCACCTCAGGAAAACTGTCTCTGTGGGAAGCCGGCTTTTTGCAAAGGGGTTTGAGGGCCGTGTGCCTCGGCTGTCCCTCCGGCTCCCCAAAGCACAGGACGAGGTGAGGGGCTTAGACCATGCCTGGGCAATGCTGTTTCTTACACCTGGGTGTGTGGCATTTTGTTGAGCTGGCTACCCCCACTTGGGATAGGTGTTCCACAGCAAGCACCTATTGATCGTCGGAAGCCGTTTTTGCCTCAGGGGTCTCCGGGCTGTGTTCGTTGGTGTTGAACTCCTGCTACCAAAACCGCCGGTTTGAGGGAAGGGTTCAGACTGTGCCTGGGCCCTGTGGTCTCTTCCAGGTCAGTGTATGGCATTTCCTTCCCCTTGCCCCAGGCACCTGGGAGCATGTCTGCCCGTGGAGAAAGACGTTCCCATGGGAAGCCGGTTTTTGTCAAACGGGTCCCCGTGCTCTGCTCCTCTCTTTTCACTCCTGCTGCCAGAAGCCCAGGGAGGATGGGAGGGCTTAGAACATGGCTGGGCACTGTGGTTTCTTCCAGAGAAGTGGAGGGCATTTGCTTTACCTTGGCACAACCACTTGGGATAGGGTCTGCACCTCAGGAAAACTGTCTCCGTGGGATGCCGGCTTTTTGCAAAGGGGTCTCAGGGCCGTGTGCCTCGGCTGTCCCTCCGGCTCCCCAAAGCACAGGGACGAGGTGAGGGGCTTAGACCATGCCTGGGCAATGTTGTTTCTTACACCTGGGTGTGTGGCATTTTGTTGAGCTGGCTACCCCCACTTGGGATAGGTGTTCCACAGCAACCACCTATTGTTCCTCGGAAGCCGTTTTTGCCCCAGGGGTCTCCGGGCTGTGTTCGTTGGGGTTGAACTACTGCTAGCAAAACCGCCGGGTTGAGGGAAGGGTTCAGACTGTGCCTGGGCCCTGTGGTCTCTTCCAGGTCAGTGTATGGCATTTCCTTCCCCTTGCCCCAGGCACCTGGGAGCATGTCTGCACGTGGAGAAAGACGTTTCCGTGGGAAGCCGGTTTTTGTCAAACGGGTCCCCATGCTCTGCTCCTCTCCTTTCACTCCTGCTGCCAGAAGCCCAGGGAGGATGGGAGGGCTTAGAACATGGCTGGGCACTGTGGTTTCTTCCAGAGAAGTGGAGGGCATTTGCTTTACCTTGCCACAACCACTTGGGATAGGGTCTGCACCTCAGGAAAACTGTTTCCGTGGGAAGCCGGCTTTTTGCAAAGGGGTCTCAGGGCCGTGTGCCTCAGCTGTCCCTCCGGCTCCCCAAAGCACAGGGACGAGGTGAGGGGCTTAGACCATGCCTGGGCAATGTTGTTTCTTACACCTGGGTGTGTGGCATTTTGTTGAGCTGGCTACCCCCACTTGGGATTGGTTTTCCACAGCAAGCGCCTATTGTTCGTCGGAAGCCGTTTTTACCTCAGGGGTCTCCGGGCTGTGTTCTTGGGGTTGAACTCCTGCTAGCAAAACCGCCGGGTTGAGGGAAGGGTTCAGACTGTGCCTGGGCCCTGTGGTCTCTTCCAGGTCAGTGTATGGCATTTCCTTCCCCTTGCCACAGGCAACTGGGAGCATGTCTGCACGTGGAGAAAGACGTTCCCGTGGGAAGCCGGTTTTTGTCAAACGGGTCCCAGTGCTCTGCTCCTCTCTTTTCACTCCTGCTGCCCGAAGCCCAGGGAGGATGGGAGGGCTTAGAACATGGCTGGGCACTGTGGTTTCTTCCAGAGAAGTGGAGGGCATTTGCTTTACCTTGCCACAACCACTTGGGATAGGGTCTGCACCTCAGGAAAACTGTCTCCGTGGGAAGCCGGCTTTTTGCAAAGGGGTCTCAGGGCCGTGTGCCTCGGCTGTCACTCCAGCTCCCCAAAGCACAGGGACGAGGTGAGGGGCTTAGACCATGCCTGGGCAATCTTGTTTCTTACACCTGGGTGTGTGGCATTTTGTTTACCTGGCTACCCCCACTTGGGATAGGTGTTCCACAGCAAGCACCTATTGTTCGTCGGAAGCCGTTTTTGCCTCAGGGGTCTCCGGGCTGTGTTCGTTGGGGTTGAACTCCTGCTACCAAAACCGCCGGGTTGAGGGAAGGGTTCAGACTGTGCCTGGGCCCTGTGGTCTCTTCCAGGTCAGTGTATGGCATTTCCTTCCCCTTGCCCCAGGCACCTGGGAGCATGTCTGCACGTGGAGAAAGACTTTCCCGTGGGAAGCCGGTTTTTGTCAAACGGGTCCCCGTGCTCTGCTCCTCTCTTTTCACTCCTGCTGCCAGAAGCCCAGGGAGGATGGGAGGGCTTAGAACATGGCTGGGCACTGTGGTTTCTTCCAGAGAAGTGGAGGGCATTTGCTTTACCTTGCGACAACCACTTGGGATAGGGTCTGCACCTCAGGAAAACTGTCTCCGTGGGAAGCCGGCTTTTTGCAAAGGGGTCTCAGGGCCGTGTGCCTCGGCTGTCCCTCCGGCTCCCCAAAGCACAGGGACGAGGTGAGGGGCTTAGACCATGCCTGGGCAATGTTGTTTCTTAAACCTGGGTGTGTGGCATTTTGTTGAGCTGGCTTCCCCCACTTGGGATAGGTGTTCCACAGCAAGCACCTATTGATCGTCGGAAGCCGTTTTTGCCTCATGGGTCTCCGGGCTGTGTTCGTTGGGGTTGAACTCCTGCTAGCTAAACCGCCGGGTTGAGGGAAGGGTTCAGACTGAGCCTGGGCCCTGTGGTCTCTTCGAGGTCAGTGTATGGCCTTTCCTTCCCTTGCCACAGGCACCTGGGAGCATGTCTGCACGTGGAGAAAGACTTTCCCGTGGGAAGCCGGTTTTTGTGAAACGGGTCCCCGTGCTCTGCTCCTCTCTTTTCACTCCTGCTGCCAGAAGCCCAGGAAGGATGGGAGGGCTTAGAACATGGCTGGGCACTGTGGTTTCTTCCAGAGAAGTGGAGGGCATTTGCTTTACCTTGCCACAACCACTTGGGATAGGGTCTGCACCTCAGGAAAACTGTCTCCGTGGGAAGCCGGCTTTTTGCAAAGGGGTCTCAGGGCCGTGTGCCTCGGCTGTCCCTCCGGCTCCCCAAAGCACAGGGACGAGGTGAGGGGCTTAGACCATGCCTGGGCAATGTTGTTTCTTACACCTGGGTGTGTGGCATTTTGTTGAGCTGGCTTCCCCCACTTGGGATAGGTGTTCCACAGCAAGCACCTATTGATTGCCGGAAGCCGTTTTTGCCTCAGGGGTCTCTGGGCTGTGTTCTTTGGGGTTGAACTCCTGCTAGCAAAACCGCCGGGTTGAGGGAAGGGTTCAGACTGTGCCTGGGCCCTGTGGTCTCTTCCAGGTCAGTGTATGGCATTTCCTTCCCCTTGCCCCAGGCACCTGGAAGCATGTCTGCACGTGGAGAAAGAAGTTCCCGTGGGAAGCCGGTTTTTTTCAAACGGGTCCCCGTGCTCTGCTCCTCTCTTTTCACTCCTGCTGCCAGAAGCCCAGGGAGGATGGGAGGGCTTAGAACATGGCTGGGCACTGTGGTTTCTTCCAGAGAAGTGGAGGGCATTTGCTTTACCTTGCCACAACCACTTGGGATAGGGTCTGCACCTCAGGAAAACTGTCTCCGTGGGAAGCCGGCTTTTTGCAAAGGGGTCTGAGGGCCGTGTGCCTCGGCTGTCCCTCCGGCTCCCCAAAGCACAGGACGAGGTGAGGGGCTTAGACCATGCCTGGGCAATGCTGTTTCTTACACCTGGGTGTGTGGCATTTTGTTGAGCTGGCTACCCCCACTTGGGATTGGTTTTCCACAGCAAGCACCTATTGATCGTCGGAAGCCGTTTTTGCCTCAGGGGTCTCCGGGCTGTGTTCGTTGGTGTTGAACTCCTGCTACCAAAACCGCCGGTTTGAGGGAAGGGTTCAGACTGTGCCTGGGCCCTGTGGTCTCTTCCAGGTCAGTGTATGGCATTTCCTTCCCCTTGCCCCAGGCACCTGGGAGCATGTCTGCCCGTGGAGAAAGACGTTCCCATGGGAAGCCGGTTTTTGTCAAACGGGTCCCCGTGCTCTGCTCCTCTCTTTTCACTCCTGCTGCCAGAAGCCCAGGGAGGATGGGAGGGCTTAGAACATGGCTGGGCACTGTGGTTTCTTCCAGAGAAGTGGAGGGCATTTGCTTTACCTTGGCACAACCACTTGGGATAGGGTCTGCACCTCAGGAAAACTGTCTCCGTGGGATGCCGGCTTTTTGCAAAGGGGTCTCAGGGCCGTGTGCCTCGGCTGTCCCTCCGGCTCCCCAAAGCACAGGGACGAGGTGAGGGGCTTAGACCATGCCTGGGCAATGTTGTTTCTTACACCTGGGTGTGTGGCATTTTGTTGAGCTGGCTACCCCCACTTGGGATAGGTGTTCCACAGCAACCACCTATTGTTCGTCGGAAGCCGTTTTTGCCCCAGGGGTCTCCGGGCTGTGTTCGTTGGGGTTGAACTACTGCTAGCAAAACCGCCGGGTTGAGGGAAGGGTTCAGACTGTGCCTGGGCCCTGTGGTCTCTTCCAGGTCAGTGTATGGCATTTCCTTCCCCTTGCCCCAGGCACCTGGGAGCATGTCTGCACGTGGACAAAGACTTTCCCGTGGGAAGCCGGTTTTTGTCAAACGGGTCCCCGTGCTCTGCTCCTCTCTTTTCACTCCTGCTGCCAGAAGCCCAGGGAGGATGGGAGGGCTTAGAACATGGCTGGGCACTGTGGTTTCTTCCAGAGAAGTGGAGGGCATTTGCTTTACCTTGCCACAACCACTTGGGATAGGGTCTGCACCTCAGGAAAACTGTCTCCGTGGGAAGCCGGCTTTTTGCAAAGGGGTCTCAGGGCCGTGTGCCTCGGGTGTCCCTCCGGCTCCCCAAAGCACAGGGACGAGGTGAGGGACTTAGACCAAGCCTGGGCAATGTTGTTTCTTACACCTGGGTGTGTGGCATTTTGTTGAGCTGGCTACCCCCACTTGGGATAGGTGTTCCACAGCAAACACCTGTTGTCCGTCGGAAGCCTTTTTTGCCCCAGGGGTCTCCGGGCTGTGTTCGTTGGGGTTGAACTCCTGCTAGCAAAACCGCCGGGTTGAGGGAAGGGTTCAGACTGTGCCTGGGCCCTGTGGTCTCTTCCAGGTCAGTGTATGGCATTTCCTTCCCCTTGCCCCAGGCACCTGGGAGCATGTCTGCACATGGAGAAAGACTTTCCCGTGGGAAGCCGGTTTTTGTCAAACGTTTCCCAGTGCTCTGCTCCTCTCTTTTCACTCCTGCTGCCAGAAGACCAGGGAGGATGGGAGGGCTTAGAACATGGCTGGGCACTGTGGTTTCTTCCAGAGAAGTGGAGGGCATTTGCTTTACCTTGCCACAACCACTTGGGATAGGGTCTGCACCTCAGGAAAACTGTCTCCGTGGGAAGCCGGCTTTTTGCAAAGGGGTCTCAGGGCCGTGTGCCTCGGCTGTCCCTCCGGCTCCCCAAAGCACAGGGACGAGGTGAGGGGCTTAGACCATGCCTGGGCAATGTTGATTCTTACACCTGGGTGTGTGGCATTTTGTTGAGCTGGCTACCCCCACTTGGGATAGGTGTTCCACAGCAAGCACCTATTGTTCGTCGGAAGCCGTTTTTGCCCCAGGGGTCTCCGGGCTATGTTCGTTGGGGTTGAACTCCTGCTAGCAAAACCGCCGGGTTGAGGGAAGGGTTCAGACTGTGCCTGGGCCCTTTGGTCTCTTCCAGGTCAGTGTATGGCATTTCCTTCCCCTTGCCCCAGGCACCTGGGAGCCTGTCTGCACGTGGAGAAAGACTTTCCCGTGGGAAGCAGGGTTTTGTCAAACGGGTCCCAGTGCTCTGCTCCTCTCTTTTCACTCCTGCTGCCAGAAGCCCAGGGATGATGGGAGGGCTTAGAACATGGCTGGGCACTGTGGTTTCTTCCAGAGAAGTGGAGGGCATTTGCTTTACCTTGCCACAACCACTTGGGATAGGGTCTGCACCTCAGGAAAACTGTCTCCGTGGGAAGCCGGCTTTTTGCAAAGGGGTCTGAGGGCCGTGTGCCTCGGCTGTCCCTCCGGCTCCCCAAAGCACAGGGACGAGGTGAGGGGCTTAGACCATGCCTGGGCAATGTTGTTTCTTACACCTGGGTGTGTGGCATTTTGTTGAGCTGGCTTCCCCCACTTGGGATAGGTGTTCCACAGCAAGCACCTATTGATCGTCGGAAGCCGTTTTTGCCTCAGGGGTCTCCGGGCTGTGTTCGTTGGGGTTGAACTCCTGCTAGCAAAACCGCCGGGTTGAGGGAAGGGTTCAGACTGTGCTTGGGCCCTGTGGTCTCTTCCAGGTCAGTGTATGGCCTTTCCTTCCCCTTGCCCCAGGCACCTGGGAGCATGTCTGCACGTGGAGAAAGACTTTCCCGTGGGAAACCGGGTTTCGTCAAACGGGTCCCAGTGCTCTGCTCCTCTCTTTTCACTCCTGCTGCCAGAAGCCCAGGGAGGATGGGAGGGCTTAGAACATGGCTGGGCACTGTGGTTTCTTCCAGAGAAGTGGAGGGCATTTGCTTTACCTTGCCACAACCACTTGGGATAGGGTCTGCACCTCAGGAAAACTGTCTCCGTGGGAAGCCGGCTTTTTGCAAAGGGGTCTCAGGGCCGTGTGCCTCGGCTGTCCCTCCGGCTCCCCAAAGCACAGGGACGAGGTGAGGGGCTTAGACCATGCCTGGGCAATGTTGTTTCTTACACCTGGGTGTGTGGCATTTTGTTGAGCTGGCTACCCCCACTTGGGATTGGTTTTCCACAGCAAGCGCCTATTGTTCGTCGGAAGCCGTTTTTGCCTCAGGGGTCTCCGGGCTGTGTTCTTGGGGTTGAACTCCTGCTAGCAAAACCGCCGGGTTGAGGGAAGGGTTCAGACTGTGCCTGGGCCCTGTGGTCTCTTCCAGGTCAGTGTATGGCATTTCCTTCCCCTTGCCACAGGCACCTGGGACCATGTCTGCACGTGGAGAAAGACGTTCCCGTGGAAGCCGGTTTTTGTCAAACGGGTCCCAGTGCTCTGCTCCTCTCTTTTCACTCCTGCTGCCCGAAGCCCAGGGAGGATGGGAGGGCTTAGAACATGGCTGGGCACTGTGGTTTCTTCCAGAGAAGTGGAGGGCATTTGCTTTACCTTGCCACAACCACTTGGGATAGGGTCTGCACCTCAGGAAAACTGTCTCCGTGGGAAGCCGGCTTTTTGCAAAGGGGTCTCAGGGCCGTGTGCCTCGGCTGTCCCTCCGGCTCCCCAAAGCACAGGGACGAGGTGAGGGGCTTAGACCATGCCAGGGCAATGTTGTTTCTTACACCTGGGTGTGTGGCATTTTGTTGACCTGGCTACCCCCACTTGGGATAGGTGTTCCACAGCAAGCACCTATTGTTCGTCGGAAGCCGTTTTTGCCCCAGGGGTCTCCGGGCTGTGTTCGTTGGGGTTGAACTCCTGCTAGCAAAACCGCCGGGTTGAGGGAAGGGTTCAGACTGTGCCTGGGCCCTGTGGTCTCTTCCAGGTCAGTGTATGGCATTTCCTTCCCCTTGCCCCAGGCACCTGGGACATTTCTGCACGTGGAGAAAGACTTTCCCGTGGGAAGCCGGTTTTTGTCAAACGGGTCCCCGTGCTCTGCTCCTCTCTTTTCACTCCTGCTGCCAGAAGCCCAGGAAGGATGGGAGGGCTTAGAACATGGCTGGGCACTGTGGTTTCTTCCAGAGAAGTGGAGGGCATTTGCTTTACCTTGCCACAACCACTTGGGATAGGGTCTGCACCTCAGGAAAACTGTCTCCGTGGGAAGCCGGCTTTTTGCAAAGGGGTCTCAGGGCCGTGGGCCTCGGCTGTCCCTCCGGCTCCCCAAAGCACAGGGACGAGGTGAGAGGCTTAGACCATGCCTGGGCAATGTTTTTTCTTACACCTGGGTGTGTGGCATTTTGTTGAGCTGGCTTCCCCCACTTGGGATAGGTGTTCCACAGCAAGCACCTATTGATTGTCGGAAGCCGTTTTTGCCTCAGGGGTCTCCGGGCTGTGTTCGTTGGGGTTGAACTCCTGCTAGCAAAACCGCCGGGTTGAGGGAAGGGTTCAGACTGTGCCTGGGCCCTGTGGTCTCTTCCAGGTCAGTGTATGGCCTTTCCTTCCCCTTGCCACAGGCACCTGGGAGCCTGTCTGCACGTGGAGAAAGACTTTCCCGTGGGAAGCCGGTTTTTGTCAAACGGGTCCCCGTGCTCTGCTCCTCTCTTTTCACTCCTGCTGCCAGAAGCCCAGGGAGGATGGGAGGGCTTAGAACATGGCTGGGCACTGTGGTTTCTTCCAGAGAAGTGGAGGGCATTTGCTTTACCTTGCCACAACCACTTGGGATAGGGTCTGCACCTCAGGAAAACTGTCTCCGTGGGAAGCCGGCTTTTTGCAAAGGGGTCTCAGGGCCGTGTGCCTCGGCTGTCCCTCCGGCTCCCCAAAGCACAGGGACGAGGTGAGGGGCTTAGACCATGCCTGGGCAATGTTGTTTCTTACACCTGGGTGTGTGGCATTTTGTTGAGCTGGCTTCCCCCACTTGGGATAGGTGTTCCACAGCAAGCACCTATTGCTCGTCGGAAGCCGTTTTTGCCTCAGGGGTCTCCGGGCTGTGTTCGTTGGGGTTGAACTCCTGCTAGCAAAACCGCCGGGTTGAGGGAAGGGTTCAGACTGTGCTTGGGCCCTGTGGTCTCTTCCAGGTCAGTGTATGGCATTTCCTTCCCATTGCCCCAGGCACCTGGGAACATGTCTGCACGTGGAGAAAGACTTTCCCGTGGGAAACCGGGTTTCGTCAAACGGGTCCCAGTGCTCTGCTCCTCTCTTTTCACTCCTGCTGCCAGAAGCCCAGGGAGGATGGGAGGGCTTAGAACAAGGCTGGGCACTGTGGTTTCTTCCAGAGAAGTGGAGGGCATTTGCTTTACCTTGCCACAACCACTTGGGATAGGGTCTGCACCTCAGGAAAACTGTCTCCGTGGGAAGCCGGCTTTTTGCAAAGGGGTCTCAGGGCCGTGTGCCTCGGCTGTCCCTCCGGCTCCCCAAAGCACAGGGACGAGGTGAGGGGCTTAGACCATGCCTGGGCAATGTTGTTTCTTACACCTGGGTGTGTGGCATTTTGTTGAGCTGGCTACCCCCACTTGGGATTGGTTTTCCACAGCAAGCGCCTATTGTTCGTCGGAAGCCGTTTTTGCCTCAGGGGTCTCCGGGCTGTGTTCTTGGGGTTGAACTCCTGCTAGCAAAACCGCCGGGTTGAGGGAAGGGTTCAGACTGTGCCTGGGCCCTGTGGTCTCTTCCAGGTCAGTGTATGGCATTTCCTTCCCCTTGCCACAGGCACCTGGGACCATGTCTGCACGTGGAGAAAGACGTTCCCGTGGAAGCCGGTTTTTGTCAAACGGGTCCCAGTGCTCTGCTCCTCTCTTTTCACTCCTGCTGCCCGAAGCCCAGGGAGGATGGGAGGGCTTAGAACATGGCTGGGCACTGTGGTTTCTTCCAGAGAAGTGGAGGGCATTTGCTTTACCTTGCCACAACCACTTGGGATAGGGTCTGCACCTCAGGAAAACTGTCTCCGTGGGAAGCCGGCTTTTTGCAAAGGGGTCTCAGGGCCGTGGGCCTCGGGTGTCCCTCCGGCTCCCCAAAGCACAGGGACGAGGTGAGGGGCTTAGACCATGCCTGGGCAATGTTGTTTCTTACACCTGGGTGTGTGGCATTTTGTTGAGCTGGCTTCCCCCACTTGGGATAGGTGTTCCAGAGCAAGCACCTATTGATTGTCGGAAGCCGTTTTTGCCTCAGGGGTCTCCGGGCTGTGTTCGTTGGGGTTGAACTCCTGCTAGCAAAACCGCCGGGTTGAGGGAAGGGTTCAGACTGTGCCTGGGCCCTGTGGTCTCTTCCAGGTCAGTGTATGGCCTTTCCTTCCCCTTGCCACAGGCACCTGGGAGCCTGTCTGCACGTGGAGAAAGACTTTCCCGTGGGAAGCCGGTTTTTGTCAAACGGGTCCCCGTGCTCTGCTCCTCTCTTTTCACTCCTGCTGCCAGAAGCCCAGGGAGGATGGGAGGGCTTAGAACATGGCTGGGCACTGTGGTTTCTTCCAGAGAAGTGGAGGGCATTTGCTTTACCTTGCCACAACCACTTGGGATAGGGTCTGCACCTCAGGAAAACTGTTTCCTTGGGATGCCGGCTTTTTGCAAAGGGGTCTCAGGGCCGTGGGCCTCGGCTGTCCCTCCGGCTCCCCAAAGCACAGGGACGAGGTGAGGGGCTTAGACCATGCCTGGGCAATGTTGTTTCTTACACCTGGGTGTGTGGCATTTTGTTGAGCTGGCTACCCCCACTTGGGATTGGTTTTCCACAGCAAGCGCCTATTGCTCGTCGGAAGCCGTTTTTGCCTCAGGGGTCTCCGGGCTGTGTTCCTTGGTGTTGAACTCCTGCTACCAAAACCGCCGGGTTGAGGGAAGGGTTCAGACTGTGCTTGGCCCTGTGGTCTCTTCCAGGTCAGTGTATGGCATTTCCTTCCCCTTGCCCCAGGCACCTGGGAGCATGTCTGCACGTGGAGAATGACTTTCCCGTGGGAAGCCGGGTTTCGTCAAACGGGTCCCAGTGCTCTGCTCCTCTCTTTTCACTCCTGCTGCCAGAAGCCCAGGGAGGATGGGAGGGCTTAGAACATGGCTGGGCACTGTGGTTTCTTCCAGAGAAGTGGAGGGCATTTGCTTTACCTTGGCACAACCACTTGGGATAGGGTCTGCACCTCAGGAAAACTGTCTCCGTGGGAAGCCGGCTTTTTGCAAAGGGGTCTCAGGGCCGTGTGCCTCGGCTGTCCCTCCGGCTCCCCAAAGCACAGGGACGAGGTGAGGGGCTTAGACCATGCCTGGGCAATGTTGTTTCTTACACCTGGGTGTGTGGCATTTTGTTGAGCTGGCTACCCCCACTTGGGATAGGTGTTCCACAGCAAGCACCTATTGTTCGTCGGAAGCCGTTTTTGCCCCAGGGGTCTCCGGGCTCTGTTCGTTGGGGTTGAACTCCTGCTAGCAAAACCGCCGGGTTGAGGGAAGGGTTCAGACTGTGCCTGGGCCCTTTGGTCTCTTCCAGGTCAGTGTATGGCATTTCCTTCCCCTTGCCGCAGGCACCTGGGAGCCTGTCTGCACGTGGAGAAAGACTTTCCCGTGGGAAGCAGGGTTTTGTCAAACAGGTCCCAGTGCTCTGCTCCTCTCTTTTCACTCCTGCTGCCAGAAGCCCAGGGATGATGGGAGGGCTTAGAACATGGCTGGGCACTGTGGTTTCTTCCAGAGAAGTGGAGGGCATTTGCTTTACCTTGCCACAACCACTTGGGATAGGGTCTGCACCTCAGGAAAACTGTCTCCGTGGGAAGTCGGCTTTTTGCAAAGGGGTCTGAGGGCCGTGTGCCTCGGCTGTCCCTCCGGCTCCCCAAAGCACAGGGACGAGGTGAGGGGCTTAGACCATGCCTGGGCAATGTTGTTTCTTACACCTGGGTGTGTGGCATTTTGTTGAGCTGGCTTCCCCCACTTGGGATAGGTGTTCCACAGCAAGCACCTATTGATCGTCGGAAGCCGTTTTTGCCTCAGGGGTCTCCGGGCTGTGTTCGTTGGGGTTGAACTCCTGCTAGCAAAACCGCCGGGTTGAAGGAAGGGTTCAGACTGTGCTTGGGCCCTGTGGTCTCTTCCAGGTCAGTGTATGGCATTTCCTTCCCCTTGCCCCAGGCACCTGGGAGCATGTCTGCACGTGGAGAAAGACTTTCCCGTGGGAAACCGGGTTTCGTCAAACGGGTCCCAGTGCTCTGCTCCTCTCTTTTCACTCCTGCTGCCAGAAGCCCAGGGAGGATGGGAGGGCTTAGAACATGGCTGGGCACTGTGGTTTCTTCCAGAGAAGTGGAGGGCATTTGCTTTACCTTGCCACAACCACTTGGGATAGGGTCTGCACCTCAGGAAAACTGTCTCCGTGGGAAGCCGGCTTTTTGCAAAGGGGTCTCAGGGCCGTGTGCCTCGGCTGTCCCTCCGGCTCCCCAAAGCACAGGGAC
This sequence comes from Ursus arctos, assembly GCF_023065955.2. Classification (NCBI taxonomy): domain Eukaryota; kingdom Metazoa; phylum Chordata; class Mammalia; order Carnivora; family Ursidae; genus Ursus; species Ursus arctos. The sequence goes on from NW_026622841.1 coordinate 60,660,227, forward strand.
GAGGTGAGGGGCTTAGACCATGCCTGGGCAATATTGTTTCTTACACCTGGGTGTGTGGCATTTTGTTGAGCTGGCTTCCCCCACTTGGGATAGGTGTTCCACAGCAAGCACCTATTGATCGTCGGAAGCCGTTTTTGCCTCAGGGGTCTCCGGGCTGTGTTCGTTGGGGTTGAACTCCTGCTAGCAAAACCGCCGGGTTGAGGGAAGGGTTCAGACTGTGCTTGGGCCCTGTGGTCTCTTCCAGGTCAGTGTATGGCATTTCCTTCCCCTTGCCCCAGGCACCTGGGAGCATGTCTGCACGTGGAGAAAGACTTTCCCGTGGGAAACCGGGTTTCGTCAAACGGGTCCCAGTGCTCTGCTCCTCTCTTTTCACTCCTGCTGCCAGAAGCCCAGGGAGGATGGGAGGGCTTAGAACAAGGCTGGGCACTGTTATTTCTTCCAGAGAAGTGGAGGGCATTTGCTTTACCTTGCCACAACCACTTGGGATAGGGTCTGCACCTCAGGAAAACTGTCTCCGTGGGAAGCCGGCTTTTTGCAAAGGGGTCTCAGGGCCGTGTGCCTCGGCTGTCCCTCCGGCTCCCCAAAGCACAGGGACGAGGTGAGGGGCTTAGACCATGCCTGGGCAATGTTGTTTCTTACACCTGGGTGTGTGGCATTTTGTTGAGCTGGCTACCCCCACTTGGGATTGGTTTTCCACAGCAAGCGCCTATTGTTCGTCGGAAGCCGTTTTTGCCTCAGGGGTCTCCGGGCTGTGTTCTTGGGGTTGAACTCCTGCTAGCAAAACCGCCGGGTTGAGGGAAGGGTTCAGACTGTGCCTGGGCCCTGTGGTCTCTTCCAGGTCAGTGTATGGCATTTCCTTCCCCTTGCCACAGGCACCTGGGACCATGTCTGCACGTGGAGAAAGACGTTCCCGTGGAAGCCGGTTTTTGTCAAACGGGTCCCAGTGCTCTGCTCCTCTCTTTTCACTCCTGCTGCCCGAAGCCCAGGGAGGATGGGAGGGCTTAGAACATGGCTGGGCACTGTGGTTTCTTCCAGAGAAGTGGAGGGCATTTGCTTTACCTTGCCACAACCACTTGGGATAGGGTCTGCACCTCAGGAAAACTGTCTCCGTGGGAAGCCGGCTTTTTGCAAAGGGGTCTCAGGGCCGTGTGCCTCGGCTGTCCCTCCGGCTCCCCAAAGCACAGGGACGAGGTGAGGGGCTTAGACCATGCCTGGGCAATGTTGTTTCTTACACCTGGGTGTGTGGCATTTTGTTGAGCTGGCTTCCCCCACTTGGGATAGGTGTTCCACAGCAAGCACCTATTGATCGTCGGAAGCCGTTTTTGCCTCAGGGGTCTCCGGGCTGTGTTCGTTGGGGTTGAACTCCTGCTAGCAAAACCGCCGGGTTGAGGGAAGGGTTCAGACTGTGCTTGGGCCCTGTGGTCTCTTCCAGGTCAGTGTATGGCATTTCCTTCCCCTTGCCCCAGGCACCTGGGAGCATGTCTGCACGTGGAGAAAGACTTTCCCGTGGGAAACCGGGTTTCGTCAAACGGGTCCCAGTGCTCTGCTCCTCTCTTTTCACTCCTGCTGCCAGAAGCCCAGGGAGGATGGGAGGGCTTAGAACATGGCTGGGCACTGTGGTTTCTTCCAGAGAAGTGGAGGGCATTTGCTTTACCTTGCCACAACCACTTGGGATAGGGTCTGCACCTCAGGAAAACTGTCTCCGTGGGAAGCCGGCTTTTTGCAAAGGGGTCTCAGGGCCGTGTGCCTCGGCTGTCCCTCCGGCTCCCCAAAGCACAGGGACGAGGTGAGGGGCTTAGACCATGCCTGGGCAATGTTGTTTCTTACACCTGGGTGTGTGGCATTTTGTTGAGCTGGCTTCCCCCACTTGGGATAGGTGTTCCACAGCAAGCACCTATTGCTCGTCGGAAGCCGTTTTTGCCTCAGGGGTCTCCGGGCTGTGTTCGTTGGGGTTGAACTCCTGCTAGCAAAACCGCCGGGTTGAGGGAAGGGTTCAGACTGTGCCTGGGCCCTGTGGTCTCTTCCAGGTCAGTGTATGGCATTTCCTTCCCATTGCCCCAGGCACCTGGGAGCATGTCTGCACGTGGAGAAAGACTTTCCCGTGGGAAACCGGGTTTCGTCAAACGGGTCCCAGTGCTCTGCTCCTCTCTTTTCACTCCTGCTGCCAGAAGCCCAGGGAGGATGGGAGGGCTTAGAACAAGGCTGGGCACTGTGGTTTCTTCCAGAGAAGTGGAGGGCATTTGCTTTACCTTGCCACAACCACTTGGGATAGGGTCTGCACCTCAGGAAAACTGTCTCCGTGGGAAGCCGGCTTTTTGCAAAGGGGTCTGAGGGCCGTGTGCCTCGGCTGTCCCTCCGGCTCCCCAAAGCACAGGGACGAGGTGAGGGGCTTAGACCATGCCTGGGCAATGTTGTTTCTTACACCTGGGTGTGTGGCATTTTGTTGAGCTGGCTACCCCCACTTGGGATTGGTTTTCCACAGCAAGCGCCTATTGTTCGTCGGAAGCCGTTTTTGCCTCAGGGGTCTCCGGGCTGTGTTCTTGGGGTTGAACTCCTGCTAGCAAAACCGCCGGGTTGAGGGAAGGGTTCAGACTGTGCCTGGGCCCTGTGGTCTCTTCCAGGTCAGTGTATGGCATTTCCTTCCCCTTGCCACAGGCACCTGGGACCATGTCTGCACGTGGAGAAAGACGTTCCCGTGGAAGCCGGTTTTTGTCAAACGGGTCCCAGTGCTCTGCTCCTCTCTTTTCACTCCTGCTGCCCGAAGCCCAGGGAGGATGGGAGGGCTTAGAACATGGCTGGGCACTGTGGTTTCTTCCAGAGAAGTGGAGGGCATTTGCTTTACCTTGCCACAACCACTTGGGATAGGGTCTGCACCTCAGGAAAACTGTCTCCGTGGGAAGCCGGCTTTTTGCAAAGGGGTCTCAGGGCCGTGTGCCTCGGCTGTCCCTCCGGCTCCCCAAAGCACAGGGACGAGGTGAGGGGCTTAGACCATGCCTGGGCAATGTTGTTTCTTACACCTGGGTGTGTGGCATTTTGTTGAGCTGGCTTCCCCCACTTGGGATAGGTGTTCCACAGCAAGCACCTATTGATCGTCGGAAGCCGTTTTTGCCTCAGGGGTCTCCGGGCTGTGTTCGTTGGGGTTGAACTCCTGCTAGCAAAACCGCCGGGTTGAGGGAAGGGTTCAGACTGTGCTTGGGCCCTGTGGTCTCTTCCAGGTCAGTGTATGGCATTTCCTTCCCCTTGCCCCAGGCACCTGGGAGCATGTCTGCACGTGGAGAAAGACTTTCCCGTGGGAAACCGGGTTTCGTCAAACGGGTCCCAGTGCTCTGCTCCTCTCTTTTCACTCCTGCTGCCAGAAGCCCAGGGAGGATGGGAGGGCTTAGAACATGGCTGGGCACTGTGGTTTCTTCCAGAGAAGTGGAGGGCATTTGCTTTACCTTGCCACAACCACTTGGGATAGGGTCTGCACCTCAGGAAAACTGTCTCCGTGGGAAGCCGGCTTTTTGCAAAGGGGTCTCAGGGCCGTGTGCCTCGGCTGTCCCTCCGGCTCCCCAAAGCACAGGGACGAGGTGAGGGGCTTAGACCATGCCTGGGCAATGTTGTTTCTTACACCTGGGTGTGTGGCATTTTGTTGAGCTGGCTTCCCCCACTTGGGATAGGTGTTCCACAGCAAGCACCTATTGCTCGTCGGAAGCCGTTTTTGCCTCAGGGGTCTCCGGGCTGTGTTCGTTGGGGTTGAACTCCTGCTAGCAAAACCGCCGGGTTGAGGGAAGGGTTCAGACTGTGCCTGGGCCCTGTGGTCTCTTCCAGGTCAGTGTATGGCATTTCCTTCCCATTGCCCCAGGCACCTGGGAGCATGTCTGCACGTGGAGAAAGACTTTCCCGTGGGAAACCGGGTTTCGTCAAACGGGTCCCAGTGCTCTGCTCCTCTCTTTTCACTCCTGCTGCCAGAAGCCCAGGGAGGATGGGAGGGCTTAGAACAAGGCTGGGCACTGTGGTTTCTTCCAGAGAAGTGGAGGGCATTTGCTTTACCTTGCCACAACCACTTGGGATAGGGTCTGCACCTCAGGAAAACTGTCTCCGTGGGAAGCCGGCTTTTTGCAAAGGGGTCTGAGGGCCGTGTGCCTCGGCTGTCCCTCCGGCTCCCCAAAGCACAGGGACGAGGTGAGGGGCTTAGACCATGCCTGGGCAATGTTGTTTCTTACACCTGGGTGTGTGGCATTTTGTTGAGCTGGCTACCCCCACTTGGGATTGGTTTTCCACAGCAAGCGCCTATTGTTCGTCGGAAGCCGTTTTTGCCTCAGGGGTCTCCGGGCTGTGTTCTTGGGGTTGAACTCCTGCTAGCAAAACCGCCGGGTTGAGGGAAGGGTTCAGACTGTGCCTGGGCCCTGTGGTCTCTTCCAGGTCAGTGTATGGCATTTCCTTCCCCTTGCCCCAGGCACCTGGGACCATGTCTGCACGTGGAGAAAGACGTTCCCGTGGAAGCCGGTTTTTGTCAAACGGGTCCCAGTGCTCTGCTCCTCTCTTTTCACTCCTGCTGCCCGAAGCCCAGGGAGGATGGGAGGGCTTAGAACATGGCTGGGCACTGTGGTTTCTTCCAGAGAAGTGGAGGGCATTTGCTTTACCTTGCCACAACCACTTGGGATAGGGACTGCACCTCAGGAAAACTGTCTCCGTGGGAAGCCGGCTTTTTGCAAAGGGGTCTCAGGGCCGTGTGCCTCGGCTGTCCCTCCGGCTCCCCAAAGCACAGGGACGAGGTGAGGGGCTTAGACCATGCCTGGGCAATGTTGTTTCTTACACCTGGGTGTGTGGCATTTTGTTGAGCTGGCTTCCCCCACTTGGGATAGGTGTTCCACAGCAAGCACCTATTGCTCGTCGGAAGCCGTTTTTGCCTCAGGGGTCTCCGGGCTGTGTTCGTTGGGGTTGAACTCCTGCTAGCAAAACCGCCGGGTTGAGGGAAGGGTTCAGACTGTGCCTGGGCCCTGTGGTCTCTTCCAGGTCAGTGTATGGCATTTCCTTCCCATTGCCCCAGGCACCTGGGAGCATGTCTGCACGTGGAGAAAGACTTTCCCGTGGGAAACCGGGTTTCGTCAAACGGGTCCCAGTGCTCTGCTCCTCTCTTTTCACTCCTGCTGCCAGAAGCCCAGGGAGGATGGGAGGGCTTAGAACAAGGCTGGGCACTGTGGTTTCTTCCAGAGAAGTGGAGGGCATTTGCTTTACCTTGCCACAACCACTTGGGATAGGGTCTGCACCTCAGGAAAACTGTCTCCGTGGGAAGCCGGCTTTTTGCAAAGGGGTCTGAGGGCCGTGTGCCTCGGCTGTCCCTCCGGCTCCCCAAAGCACAGGGACGAGGTGAGGGGCTTAGACCATGCCTGGGCAATGTTGTTTCTTACACCTGGGTGTGTGGCATTTTGTTGAGCTGGCTACCCCCACTTGGGATTGGTTTTCCACAGCAAGCGCCTATTGTTCGTCGGAAGCCGTTTTTGCCTCAGGGGTCTCCGGGCTGTGTTCTTGGGGTTGAACTCCTGCTAGCAAAACCGCCGGGTTGAGGGAAGGGTTCAGACTGTGCCTGGGCCCTGTGGTCTCTTCCAGGTCAGTGTATGGCATTTCCTTCCCCTTGCCACAGGCACCTGGGACCATGTCTGCACGTGGAGAAAGACGTTCCCGTGGAAGCCGGTTTTTGTCAAACGGGTCCCAGTGCTCTGCTCCTCTCTTTTCACTCCTGCTGCCCGAAGCCCAGGGAGGATGGGAGGGCTTAGAACATGGCTGGGCACTGTGGTTTCTTCCAGAGAAGTGGAGGGCATTTGCTTTACCTTACCACAACAACTTGGGATAGGGTCTGCACCTCAGGAAAACTGTCTCCGTGGGAAGCCGGCTTTTTGCAAAGGGGTCTCAGGGCCGTGTGCCTCGGCTGTCCCTCCGGCTCCCCAAAGCACAGGGACGAGGTGAGGGGCTTAGACCATGCCAGGGCAATGTTGTTTCTTACACCTGGGTGTGTGGCATTTTGTTGACCTGGCTACCCCCACTTGGGATAGGTGTTCCACAGCAAGCACCTATTGTTCGTCGGAAGCCGTTTTTGCCCCAGGGGTCTCCGGGCTGTGTTCGTTGGGGTTGAACTCCTGCTAGCAAAACCGCCGGGTTGAGGGAAGGGTTCAGACTGTGCCTGGGCCCTGTGGTCTCTTCCAGGTCAGTGTATGGCATTTCCTTCCCCTTGCCCCAGGCACCTGGGAGCATGTCTGCACGTGGAGAAAGACTTTCCCGTGGGAAGCCGGTTTTTGTCAAACGGGTCCCCGTGCTCTGCTCCTCTCTTTTCACTCCTGCTGCCAGAAGCCCAGGAAGGATGGGAGGGCTTAGAACATGGCTGGGCACTGTGGTTTCTTCCAAAGTGGAGGGCATTTGCTTTACCTTGCCACAACCACTTGGGATAGGGTCTGCACCTCAGGAAAACTGTCTCCGTGGGAAGCCGGCTTTTTGCAAAGGGGTCTCAGGGCCGTGTGCCTCGGCTGTCCCTCCGGCTCCCCAAAGCACAGGGACGAGGTGAGGGGCTTAGACCATGCCTGGGCAATGTTGTTTCTTACACTTGGGTGTGTGGCATTTTGTTGAGCTGGCTTCCCCCACTTTGGATAGGTGTTCCACAGCAAGCACCTATTGATTGTCGGAAGCCGTTTTTGCCTCAGGGGTCTCCGGGCTGTGTTCGTTGGGGTTGAACTCCTGCTAGCAAAACCGCCGGGTTGAGGGAAGGGTTCAGACTGTGCCTGGGCCCTGTGGTCTCTTCCAGGTCAGTGTATGGCCTTTCCTTCCCCTTGCCACAGGCACCTGGGAGCCTGTCTGCACGTGGAGAAAGACTTTCCCGTGGGAAGCCGGTTTTTGTCAAACGGGTCCCCGTGCTCTGCTCCTCTCTTTTCACTCCTGCTGCCAGAAGCCCAGGGAGGATGGGAGGGCTTAGAACATGGCTGGGCACTGTGGTTTCTTCTAGAGAAGTGGAGGGCATTTGCTTTACCTTGCCACAACCACTTGGGATAGGGTCTGCACCTCAGGAAAACTGTCTCCGTGGGAAGCCGGCTTTTTGCAAAGGGGTCTCAGGGCCGTGTGCCTCGGCTGTCCCTCCGGCTCCCCAAAGCACAGGGACGAGGTGAGGGGCTTAGACCATGCCTGGGCAATGTTGTTTCTTACACCTGGGTGTGTGGCATTTTGTTGAGCTGGCTTCCCCCACTTGGGATAGGTGTTCCACAGCAAGCACCTATTGATCGTCGGAAGCCGTTTTTGCCCCAGGGGTCTCCGGGCTGTGTTCGTTGGGGTTGAACTCCTGCTAGCAAAACCGCCGGGTTGAGGGAAGGGTTCAGACTGTGCCTGGGCCCTGTGGTCTCTTCCAGGTCAGTGTATGGCCTTTCCTTCCCCTTGCCACAGGCACCTGGGAGCCTGTCTGCACGTGGAGAAAGACTTTCCCGTGGGAAGCCGGTTTTTGTCAAACGGGTCCCCGTGCTCTGCTCCTCTCTTTTCACTCCTGCTGCCAGAAGCCCAGGGAGGATGGGAGGGCTTAGAACATGGCTGGGCACTGTGGTTTCTTCCAGAGAAGTGGAGGGCATTTGCTTTACCTTGCCACAACCACTTGGGATAGGGTCTGCACCTCAGGAAAACTGTTTCCGTGGGATGCCGGCTTTTTGCAAAGGGGTCTCAGGGCCGTGTGCCTCGGGTGTCCCTCCGGCTCCCCAAAGCACAGGGACGAGATGAGGGGCTTAGACCATGCCTCGGCAATGTTGTTTCTTACACCTGGGTGTGTGGCATTTTGTTGAGCTGGCTACCCCCACTTGGGATTGGTTTTCCACAGCAAGCGCCTATTGCTCGTCGGAAGCCGTTTTTGCCTCAGGGGTCTCCGGGCTGTGTTCGTTGGGGTTGAACTCCTGCTACCAAAACCGCCGGGTTGAGGGAAGGGTTCAGACTGTGCTTGGCCCTGTGGTCTCTTCCAGGTCAGTGTATGGCATTTCCTTCCCCTTGCCCCAGGCACCTGGGAGCATGTCTGCACGTGGAGAAAGACTTTCCCGTGGGAAGCCGGGTTTCGTCAAACGGGTCCCAGTGCTCTGCTCCTCTCTTTTCACTCCTGCTGCCAGAAGCCCAGGGAGGATGGGAGGGCTTAGAACATGGCTGGGCACTGTGGTTTCTTCCAGAGAAGTGGAGGGCATTTGCTTTACCTTGGCACAACCACTTGGGATAGGGTCTGCACCTCAGGAAAACTGTCTCCGTGGGAAGCCGGCTTTTTGCAAAGGGGTCTCAGGGCCGTGTGCCTCGGCTGTCCCTCCGGCTCCCCAAAGCACAGGGACGAGGTGAGGGGCTTAGACCATGCCTGGGCAATGTTGTTTCTTACACCTGGGTGTGTGGCATTTTGTTGAGCTGGCTACCCCCACTTGGGATAGGTGTTCCACAGCAAGCACCTATTGTTCGTCGGAAGCCGTTTTTGCCCCAGGGGTCTCCGGGCTATGTTCGTTGGGGTTGAACTCCTGCTAGCAAAACCGCCGGGTTGAGGGAAGGGTTCAGACTGTGCCTGGGCCCTTTGGTCTCTTCCAGGTCAGTGTATGGCATTTCCTTCCCCTTGCCCCAGGCACCTGGGAGCCTGTCTGCACGTGGAGAAAGACTTTCCCGTGGGAAGCAGGGTTTTGTCAAACGGGTCCCAGTGCTCTGCTCCTCTCTTTTCACTCCTGCTGCCAGAAGCCCAGGGATGATGGGAGGGCTTAGAACATGGCTGGGCACTGTGGTTTCTTCCAGAGAAGTGGAGGGCATTTGCTTTACCTTGCCACAACCACTTGGGATAGGGTCTGCACCTCAGGAAAACTGTCTCCGTGGGAAGTCGGCTTTTTGCAAAGGGGTCTGAGGGCCGTGTGCCTCGGCTGTCCCTCCGGCTCCCCAAAGCACAGGGACGAGGTGAGGGGCTTAGACCATGCCTGGGCAATGTTGTTTCTTACACCTGGGTGTGTGGCATTTTGTTGAGCTGGCTACCCCCACTTGGGATAGGTGTTCCACAGCAAGCACCTATTGATCGTCGGAAGCCGTTTTTGCCTCAGGGGTCTCCGGGCTGTGTTCGTTGGGGTTGAACTCCTGCTAGCAAAACCGCCGGGTTGAGGGAAGGCTTCAGACTGTGCTTGGGCCCTGTGGTCTCTTCCAGGTCAGTGTATGGCATTTCCTTCCCCTTGCCCCAGGCACCTGGGAGCATGTCTGCACGTGGAGAAAGACTTTCCCGTGGGAAACCGGGTTTCGTCAAACGGGTCCCAGTGCTCTGCTCCTCTCTTTTCACTCCTGCTGCCAGAAGCCCAGGGAGGATGGGAGGGCTTAGAACATGGCTGGGCACTGTGGTTTCTTCCAGAGAAGTGGAGGGCATTTGCTTTACCTTGCCACAACCACTTGGGATAGGGTCTGCACCTCAGGAAAACTGTCTCCGTGGGAAGCCGGCTTTTTGCAAAGGGGTCCCAGGGCCGTGTGCCTCGGCTGTCCCTCCGGCTCCCCAAAGCACAGGGACGAGGTGAGGGGCTTAGACCATGCCTGGGCAATATTGTTTCTTACACCTGGGTGTGTGGCATTTTGTTGAGCTGGCTACCCCCACTTGGGATTGGTTTTCCACAGCAAGCGCCTATTGTTCGTCGGAAGCCGTTTTTGCCTCAGGGGTCTCCGGGCTGTGTTCGTTGGGGTTGAACTCCTGCTAGCAAAACCGCCGGGTTGAGGGAAGGGTTCAGACTGTGCTTGGCCCTGTGGTCTCTTCCAGGTCAGTGTATGGCATTTCCTTCCCCTTGCCCCAGGCACCTGGGAGCATGTCTGCACGTGGAGAAAGACTTTCCCGTGGGAAACCGGGTTTCGTCAAACGGGTCCCAGTGCTCTGCTCCTCTCTTTTCACTCCTGCTGCCAGAAGCCCAGGGAGGATGGGAGGGCTTAGAACATGGCTGGGCACTGTGGTTTCTTCCAGAGAAGTGGAGGGCATTTGCTTTACCTTGCCACAACCACTTGGGATAGGGAATGCACCTCAGGAAAACTGTCTCCGTGGGAAGCCGGCTTTTTTCAAAGGGGTCTCAGGGCCGTGTGCCTCGGGTGTCCCTCCGGCTCCCCAAAGCACAGGGACGAGGTGAGGGGCTTAGACCATGCCTGGGCAATGTTGTTTCTTGCACCTGGGTGTGTGGCATTTTGTTGAGCTGGCTACCCCCACTTGGGATTGGTTTTCCACAGCAAGCGCCTATTGTTCGTCGGAAGCCGTTTTTGCCTCAGGGGTCTCCGGGCTGTGTTCTTGGGGTTGAACTCCTGCTAGCAAAACCGCCGGGTTGAGGGAAGGGTTCAGACTGTGCCTGGGCCCTGTGGTCTCTTCCAGGTCAGTGTATGTCATTTCCTTCCCCTTGCCCCAGGCACCTGGGAGCATGTCTGCACGTGGAGAAAGACGTTCCCGTGGAAGCCGGTTTTTGTCAAACGGGTCCCAGTGCTCTGCTCCTCTCTTTTCACTCCTGCTGCCCGAAGCCCAGGGAGGATGGGAGGGCTTAGAACATGGCTGGGCACTGTGGTTTCTTCCAGGTCAGTGTATGGCATTTCCTTCCCCTTGCCCCAGGCACCTGGGAGCATGTCTGCACGTGGAGAAAGAAGTTCCCGTGGGAAGCCGGTTTCTTTCAAACGGGTCCCCGTGCTCTGCTCCTCTCTTTTCACTCCTGCTGCCAGAAGCCCAGGGAGGATGGGAGGGCTTAGAACATGGTTGGGCACTGTGGTTTCTTCCAGAGAGGTGGAGGGCATTTGCTTTACCTTGCCACAACCACTTGGGATAGGGTCTGCACCTCAGGAAAACTGTTTCCGTGGGATGCCGGCTTTTTGCAAAGGGGTCTCAGTGCCGTGTGCCTCGGGTGTCCCTCCGGATCCCCAAAGCACAGGGACGAGGTGAGGGGCTTAGACCATGCCTGGGCAATGTTGTTTCTTACACCTGGGTGTGTGGCATTTTGTTGAGCTGGCTACCCCCACTTGGGATAGGTGTTCCACAGCAAGCACCTATTGATTGTCGGAAGCCGTTTTTGCCTCAGGGGTCTCCGGGCTGTGTTCGTTGGGGTTGAACTCCTGCTAGCAAAACCGCCGGGTTGAGGGAAGGGTTCAGACTGTGCCTGGGCCCTGTGGTCTCTTCCAGGTCAGTGTATGGCCTTTCCTTCCCCTTGCCACAGGCACCTGGGAGCCTGTCTGCACGTGGAGAAAGACTTTCCCGTGGGAAGCCGGTTTTTGTCAAACGGGTCCCCGTGCTCTGCTCCTCTCTTTTCACTCCTGCTGCCAGAAGCCCAGGGAGGATGGGAGCGCTTAGAACATGGCTGGGCACTGTGGTTTCTTCCAGGGAAGTGGAGGGCATTTGCTTTACCTTGCCACAACCACTTGGGATAGGGTCTGCACCTCAGGAAAACTGTCTCCGTGGGAAGCCGGCTTTTTGCAAAGGTTTCTCAGGGCCGTGTGCGTCGGCTGTCCCTCCGGCTCCCCAAAGCACAGGGACGAGGTGAGGGGCTTAGACCATGCCTGGGCAATGTTGTTTCTTACACCTGGGTGTGTGGCATTTTGTTGAGCTGGCTTCCCCCACTTGGGATAGGTGTTCCACAGCAAGCACCTATTGATCGTCGGAAGCCGTTTTTGCCTCAGGGGTCTCCGGGCTGTGTTCGTTGGGGTTGAACTCCTGCTAGCAAAACCGCCGGGTTGAGGGAAGGGTTCAGACTGTGCCTGGGCCCTGTGGTCTCTTCCAGGTCAGTGTATGGCATTTCCTTCCCCTTGCCCCAGGCACCTGGGAGCATGTCTGCACGTGGAGAAAGAAGTTCACGTGGGAAGCCGGTTTTTTTCAAACGGGTTCCCGTGCTCTGCTCCTCTCTTTTCACTCCTGCTGCCAGAAGCCCAGGGAGGATGGGAGGGCTTAGAACATGGCTGGGCACTGTGGTTTCTTCCAGAGAAGTGGAGGGCATTTGCTTTACCTTGCCACAACCACTGGGATAGGGAATGCACCTCAGGAAAACTGTCTCCGTGGGAAGCCGGCTTTTTGCAAAGGGGTCTCAGGGCCGTGTGCCTCGGCTGTCCCTCCGGCTCCCCAAAGCACAGGGACGAGGTGAGGGGCTTAGACCATGCCTGGGCAATGTTGTTTCTTACACCTGGGTGTGTGGCATTTTGTTGAGCTGGCTACCCCCACTTGGGATTGGTTTTCCACAGCAAGCGCCTATTGTTCGTCGGAAGCCGTTTTTGCCTCAGGGGTCTCCGGGCTGTGTTCTTGGGGTTGAACTCCTGCTAGCAAAACCGCCGGGTTGAGGGAAGGGTTCAGACTGTGCCTGGGCCCTGTGGTCTCTTCCAGGTCAGTGTATGGCATTTCCTTCCCCTTGCCACAGGCACCTGGGACCATGTCTGCACGTGGAGAAAGACGTTCCCGTGGAAGCCGGTTTTTGTCAAACGGGTCCCAGTGCTCTGCTCCTCTCTTTTCACTCCTGCTGCCCGAAGCCCAGGGAGGATGGGAGGGCTTAGAACATGGCTGGGCACTGTGGTTTCTTCCAGAGAAGTGGAGGGCATTTGCTTTACCTTGCCACAACCACTTGGGATAGGGTCTGCACCTCAGGAAAACTGTCTCCGTGGGAAGCCGGCTTTTTGCAAAGGGGTCTCAGGGCCGTGTGCCTCGGCTGTCCCTCCGGCTCCCCAAAGCACAGGGACGAGGTGAGGGGCTTAGACCATGCCAGGGCAATGTTGTTTCTTACACCTGGGTGTGTGGCATTTTGTTGACCTGGCTACCCCCACTTGGGATAGGTGTTCCACAGCAAGCACCTATTGTTCGTCGGAAGCCGTTTTTGCCTCAGGGGTCTCCGGGCTGTGTTCGTTGGGGTTGAACTCCTGCTAGCAAAACCGCCGGGTTGAGGGAAGGGTTCAGACTGTGCCTGGGCCCTGTGGTCTCTTCCAGGTCAGTGTATGGCGTTTCCTTCCCCTTGCCCCAGGCACCTGGGAGCATGTCTGCACGTGGAGAAAGACTTTCCCGTGGGAAGCCGGGTTTTGTCAAACGGGTCCCAGTGCTCTGCTCCTCTCTTTTCACTCCTGCTGCCAGAAGCCCAGGGAGGATGGGAGGGCTTAGAACATGGCTGGGCATTGTGGTTTCTTCCAGAGAAGTGGAGGGCATTTGCTTTACCTTGCCACAACCACTTGGGATAGGGTCTGCACCTCAGGAAAACTGTCTCCGTGGGAAGCCGGCTTTTTGCAAAGGGGTCTCAGGGCCGTGTGCCTCGGCTGTCCCTCCGGCTCCCCAAAGCACAGGGACGAGGTGAGGGGCTTAGACCATGCCAGGGCAATGTTGTTTCTTACACCTGGGTGTGTGGCATTTTGTTGACCTGGCTACCCCCACTTGGGATAGGTGTTCCACAGCAAGCACCTATTGTTCGTCGGAAGCCGTTTTTGCCCCAGGGGTCTCCGGGCTGTGTTCGTTGGGGTTGAACTCCTGCTAGCAAAACCGCCGGTTTGAGGGAAGGGTTCAGACTGTGCCTGGGCCCTGTGGTCTCTTCCAGGTCAGTGTATGGCGTTTCCTTCCCCTTGCCCCAGGCACCTGGGAGCATGTCTGCACGTGGAGAAAGACTTTCCCGTGGGAAGCCGGGTTTTGTCAAACGGGTCCCAGTGCTCTGCTCCTCTCTTTTCACTCCTGCTGCCAGAAGCCCAGGGAGGATGGGAGGGCTTAGAACATGGCTGGGCATTGTGGTTTCTTCCAGAGAAGTGGAGGGCATTTGCTTTACCTTGCCACAACCACTTGGGATAGGGTCTGCACCTCAGGAAAACTGTCTCCGTGGGAAGCCGGCTTTTTGCAAAGGGGTCTCAGGGCCGTGTGCCTCGGCTGTCCCTCCGGCTCCCCAAAGCACAGGGACGAGGTGAGGGGCTTAGACCATGCCTGGGCAATGTTGTTTCTTACACCTGGGTGTGTGGCATTTTGTTGAGCTGGCTTCCCCCACTTGGGATAGGTGTTCCACAGCAAGCACCTATTGATCGTCGGAAGCCGTTTTTGCCTAAGGGGTCTCCGGGCTGTGTTCGTTGGGGTTGAACTCCTGCTAGCAAAACCGCCGGGTTGAGGGAAGGGTTCAGACTGTGCCTGGGCCCTGTGGTCTCTTCCAGGTCAGTGTATGGCATTTCCTTCCCCTTGCCCCAGGCACCTGGGAGCATGTCTGCACGTGGAGATAGAAGTTCCCGTGGAAAGCCGGTTTTTTTCAAACGGGTCCCCGTGCTCTGCTCCTCTCTTTTCACTCCTGCTGCCAGAAGCCCAGGGAGGATGGGAGGGCTTAGAACATGGCTGGGCACTGTGGTTTCTTCCAGAGAAGTGGAGGGCATTTGCTTTACCTTGCCACAACCACTTGGGATAGGGTCTGTACCTCAGGAAAACTGTTTCCGTGGGAAGCCGGCTTTTTGCAAAGGGGTCTCAGGGCCGTGTGCCTCGGGTGTCCCTCCGGCTCCCCAAAGCACAGGGACGAGGTGAGGGGCTTAGACCATGCCTGGGCAATGTTGTTTCTTACACCTGGGTGTGTGGCATTTTGTTGAGCTGGCTACCCCCACTTGGGATAGGTGTTCCACAGCAAGCACCTATTGTCCGTCGGAAGCCGTTTTTGCCCCAGGGGTCTCCGGGCTGTGTTCGTTGGGGTTGAACTCCAGCTAGCAAAAACGCCGGGTTGAGGGAAGGGTTCAGACTGTGCCTGGGCCCTGTGGTCTCTTCCAGGTCAGTGTATGGCATTTCCTTCCCCTTGCCCCAGGCACCTGGGAGCATGTCTGCACGTGGAGAAAGACTTTCCCGTGGGAAGCCGGTTTTTGTCAAACGTTTCCCAGTGCTCTGCTCCTCTCTTTTCACTCCTGCTGCTAGAAGCCCAGGGAGGATGGGTAGGCTTAGAACATGGCTGGGCACTGTGGTTTCTTCCAGAGAAGTGGAGGGCATTTGCTTTACCTTGCCACAACCACTTGGGATAGGGTCTGCACCTCAGGAAAACTGTCTCCGTGGGAAGCCGGCTTTTTGCAAAGGGGTCTCAGGGCCGTGTGCGTCGGCTGTCCCTCCGGCTCCCCAAAGCACAGGGACGAGGTGAGGGGCTTAGACCATGCCTGGGCAATGTTGTTTCTTACACCTGGGTGTGTGGCATTTTGTTGAGCTGGCTACCCCCACTTGGGATAGGTGTTCCACAGCAAGCACCTATTGTTCGTCGGAAGCCGTTTTTGCTCCAGGGGTCTCCGGGCTATGTTCGTTGTGGTTGAACTCCTGCTAGCAAAACCGTCGGGTTGAGGGAAGGGTTCAGACTGTGCCTGGGCCCTGTGGTCTCTTCCAGGTGAGTGTATGGCATTTCCTTCCCCTTGCCACAGGCACCTGGGAGCATGTCTCCACGTGGAGAAAGACTTTCCCGTGGGAAGCCGGGTTTTGTCAAACGGGTCCCCGTGCTCTGCTCCTCTCTTTTCACTCCTGCTGCCAGAAGCCCAGGGAGGATGGGAGAGCTTAGAACATGGCTGGGCACTGTGGTTTCTTCCAGAGAAGTGGAGGGCATTTGCTTTACCTTGCCACAACCACTTGTGATAGGGTCTGCACCTCAGGAAAACTGTCTCCGAGGGAAGCCGGCTTTTTGCAAAAGGGTCTCAGGGCCGTGTGCCTCGGCTGTCCCTCCGTCTCCCCTAAGCACAGGGACGTGGTGAGGGGTTTAGACCATGCCTGGGCAATGTTTCTTACACCTGGGTGTGTGGCATTTTGTTGAGCTGGCTACCCCCACTTGGGATAGGCGTTCCACAGCAAGCACCTATTGTTCGTCGGAAGCCGTTTTTGCCCCAGGGGTCTCCGGGCTGTGTTCGTTGGGGTTGAACTCCTGCTAGCAAAACCGCCGGTTTGAGGGAAGGGTTCAGACTGTGCCTGGGCCCTGTGGTCTCTTCCAGGTCAGTGTATGGCATTTCCTTCCCCTTGCCCCAGGCACCTGGGAGCATGTCTGCACGTGGAGAAAGAAGTTCCCGTGGGAAGCTGGTTTTTTTCAAACGGGTCCCCGTGCTCTGCTCCTCTCTTTTCACTCCTGCTGCCAGAAGCCCAGGGAGGATGGGAGGGCTTAGAACATGGCTGGGCACTGTGGTTTCTTCCAGAGAAGTGGAGGGCATTTGCTTTACCTTGCCACAACCACTTGGGATAGGGTCTGCACCTCAGGAAAACTGTCTCCGTGGGAAGCCGGCTTTTTGCAAAGGAGTCTCAGGGCCGTGTGCCTCGGCTGTCCCTCCGGCTCCCCAAAGCACAGGGACGAGGTGAGGGGCTTAGACCATGCCTGGGCAATGTTGTTTCTTACACCTGGGTGTGTGGCATTTTGTTGAGCTGGCTTCCCCCACTTGGGATAGGTGTTCCACAGCAAGCACCTATTGATCGTCGGAAGCCTTTTTTGCCTCAGGGGTCTCCGGGCTGTGTTCGTTGGGGTTGAACTCCTGCTAGCAAAACCGCCGGGTTGAGGGAAGGGTTCAGACTGTGCCTGGGCCCTGTGGTCTCTTCCAGGTCAGTGTATGGCCTTTCCTTCCCCTTGCCACAGGCACCTGAGAGCATGTCTGCACGTGGAGAAAGACTTTCCCATGGGAAGCCGGTTTTTGTCAAACGGGTCCCCGTGCTCTGCTCCTCTCTTTTCACTCCTGCTGCCAGAAGCCCAGGGAGGATGGGAGGGCTTAGAACATGGCTGGGCACTGTGGTTTCTTCCAGAGAAGTGGAGGGCATTTGCTTTACCTTGCCACAACCACTTGGGATAGGGTCTGCACCTCAGGAAAACTGTCTCCGTGGGAAGCCGGCTTTTTGCAAAGGGGTCTCAGGGCCGTGTGCCTCGGCTGTCTCTCCGGCTCCCCAAAGCACAGGGACGAGGTGAGGGGCTTAGACCCTGCCTGGGCTATTTTGTTTCTTACACCTGGGCGTGTGGCATTTTGTTGAGCTGGCTTCCCCCACTTGGGATAGGTGTTCCACAGCCAGCACCTATTGATCGTCGGAAGCCGTTTTTGCCCCAGGGGTCTCCGGGCTGTGTTCGTTGGGGTTGAACTCCTGCTAGCAAAACCGCCGGGTTGAGGGAAGGGTTCAGACTGTGCCTGGGCCCTGTGGTCTCTTCCAGGTCAGTGTATGGCATTTCCTTCCCCTTGCCCCAGGCACCTGGGAGCATGTCTGCACGTGGACAAAGACTTTCCCGTGGGAAGCCGGTTTTTGTCAAACGGGTCCCCGTGCTCTGCTCCTCTCTTTTCACTCCTGCCGCCAGAAGCCCAGGGAGGATGGGAGGGCTTAGAACAAGGCTGGGCACTGTGGTTTCTTCCAGAGAAGTGGAGGGCATTTGCTTTACCTTGCCACAACCACTTGGGATAGGGTCTGCACCTCAGGAAAACTGTTTCCGTGGGAAGCCGGCTTTTTGCAAAGGGGTCTCAGGGCCGTGTGCCTCGGGTGTCCCTCCGGCTCCCCAAAGCACAGGGACGAGGTGAGGGGCTTAGACCATGCCTGGGCAATATTGTTTCTTACACCTGGGTGTGTGGCATTTTGTTGAGCTGGCTACCCCCACTTGGGATAGGTGTTCCACAGCAAGCACCTATTGTCCTTCGGAAGCCGTTTTTGCCCCAGGGGTCTCCGGGCTGTGTTCGTTGGGGTTGAACTCCAGCTAGCAAAAACGCCGGGTTGATGGAAGGGTTCAGACTGTGCCTGGGCCCTGTGGTCTCTTCCAGGTCAGTGTATGGCATTTCCTTCCCCTTGCCCCAGGCACCTGGGAGCATGTCTGCACGTGGAGAAAGACTTTCCCGTGGGAAGCCGGTTTTTGTCAAACGTTTTCCAGTGCTCTGCTCCTCTCTTTTCACTCCTGCTGCCAGAAGCCCAGGGAGGATGGGTAGGCTTAGAACATGGCTGGGCACTGTGGTTTCTTCCAGAGAAGTGGAGGGCATTTGCTTTACCTTGCCACAACCACTTGTGATAGGGTCTGCACCTCAGGAAAACTGTCTCCGTGGGAAGCCGGCTTTTTGCAAAAGGGTCTCAGGGCCGTGTGCGTCGGCTGTCCCTCCGGCTCCCCAAAGCACAGGGACGAGGTGAGGGGCTTAGACCATGCCTGGGCAATCTTGTTTCTTACACCTGGGTGTGTGGCATTTTGTTGAGCTGGCTACCCCCACTTGGGATAGGTGTTCCACAGCAAGCACCTATTGTTCGTCGGAAGCCGTTTTTGCCCCAGGGGTCTCCGGGCTATGTTCGTTGTGGTTGAACTCCTGCTAGCAAAACCGTCGGGTTGAGGGAAGGGTTCAGACTGTGCGTGGGCCCTGTGGTCTCTTCCAGGTCAGTGTATGGCATTTCCTTCCCCTTGCCACAGGCACCTGGGAGCATGTCTGCACGTGGAGAAAGACTTTCCCGTGGGAAGCCGGGTTTTGTCAAACGGGTCCCCGTGCTCTGCTCCTCTCTTTTCACTCCTGCTGCCAGAAGCCCAGGGAGGATGGGAGGGCTTAGAACATGGCTGGGCACTGTGGTTTCTTCCAGAGAAGTGGAGGGCATTTGCTTTACCTTGCCACAACCACTTGTGATAGGGTCTGCACCTCAGGAAAACTGTCTCCGTGGGAAGCCGGCTTTTTGCAAAAGGGTCTCAGGGCCGTGTGCCTCGGCTGTCCCTCCGTCTCCCCTAAGCACAGGGACGTGGTGAGGGGTTTAGACCATGCCTGGGCAATGTTTCTTACACATGGGTGTGTGGCATTTTGTTGAGCTGGCTACCCCCACTTGGGATAGGTGTTCCACAGCAAGCACTTATTGTTCGTCGGAAGCCGTTTTTGCCCCAGGGGTCTCCGGGCTGTGTTCGTTGGGGTTGAACTCCTGCTAGCAAAACCGCCGGTTTGAGGGAAGGGTTCAGACTGTGCCTGGGCCCTGTGGTCTCTTCCAGGTCAGTGTATGGCGTTTCCTTCCCCTTGCCCCAGGCACCTGGGAGCATGTCTGCACGTGGAGAAAGACTTTCCCGTGGGAAGCCGGGTTTTGTCAAACGGGTCCCAGTGCTCTGCTCCTCTCTTTTCACTCCTGCTGCCAGAAGCCCAGGGAGGATGGGAGGGCTTAGAACATGGCTGGGCATTGTGGTTTCTTCCAGAGAAGTGGAGGGCATTTGCTTTACCTTGCCACAACCACTTGGGATAGGGTCTGCACCTCAGGAAAACTGTCTCCGTGGGAAGCCGGCTTTTTGCAAAGGGGTCTCAGGGCCGTGTGCCTCGGCTGTCCCTCCGGCTCCCCAAAGCACAGGGACGAGGTGAGGGGCTTAGACCATGCCTGGGCAATGTTGTTTCTTACACCTGGGTGTGTGGCATTTTGTTGAGCTGGCTTCCCCCACTTGGGATAGGTGTTCCACAGCAAGCACCTATTGATCGTCGGAAGCCGTTTTTGCCTAAGGGGTCTCGGGGCTGTGTTCGTTGGGGTTGAACTCCTGCTAGCAAAACCGCCGGGTTGAGGGAAGGGTTCAGACTGAGCCTGGGCCCTGTGGTCTCTTCCAGGTCAGTGTATGGCATTTCCTTCCCCTTGCCCCAGGCACCTGGGAGCATGTCTGCACGTGGAGATAGAAGTTCCCGTGGAAAGCCGGTTTTTTTCAAACGGGTCCCCGTGCTCTGCTCCTCTCTTTTCACTCCTGCTGCCAGAAGCCCAGGGAGGATGGGAGGGCTTAGAACATGGCTGGGCACTGTGGTTTCTTCCAGAGAAGTGGAGGGCATTTGCTTTACCTTGCCACAACCACTTGGGATAGGGTCTGTACCTCAGGAAAACTGTTTCCGTGGGAAGCCGGCTTTTTGCAAAGGGGTCTCAGGGCCGTGTGCCTCGGGTGTCCCTCCGGCTCCCCAAAGCACAGGGACGAGGTGAGGGGCTTAGACCATGCCTGGGCAATGTTGTTTCTTACACCTGGGTGTGTGGCATTTTGTTGAGCTGGCTACCCCCACTTGGGATAGGTGTTCCACAGCAAGCACCTATTGTCCGTCGGAAGCCGTTTTTGCCCCAGGGGTCTCCGGGCTGTGTTCGTTGGGGTTGAACTCCAGCTAGCAAAAACGCCGGGTTGAGGGAAGGGTTCAGACTGTGCCTGGGCCCTGTGGTCTCTTCCAGGTCAGTGTATGGCATTTCCTTCCCCTTGCCCCAGGCACCTGGGAGCATGTCTGCACGTGGAGAAAGAAGTTCCCGTGGGAAGCTGGTTTTTTTCAAACGGGTCCCCGTGCTCTGCTCCTCTCTTTTCACTCCTGCTGCCAGAAGCCCAGGGAGGATGGGAGGGCTTAGAACATGGCTGGGCACTGTGGTTTCTTCCAGAGAAGTGGAGGGCATTTGCTTTACCTTGCCACAACCACTTGGGATAGGGTCTGCACCTCAGGAAAACTGTCTCCGTGGGAAGCCGGCTTTTTGCAAAGGGGTCTCAGGGCCGTGTGCCTCGGCTGTCCCTCCGGCTCCCCAAAGCACAGGGACGAGGTGAGGGGCTTAGACCATGCCTGGGCAATCTTGTTTCTTACACCTGGGTGTGTGGCATTTTGTTGAGCTGGCTTCCCCCACTTGGGATAGGTGTTCCACAGAAAGCACCTATTGATCGTCGGAAGCCTTTTTTGCCTCAGGGGTCTCCGGGCTGTGTTCGTTGGGGTTGAACTCCTGCTAGCAAAACCGCCGGGTTGAGGGAAGGGTTCAGACTGTGCCTGGGCCCTGTGGTCTCTTCCAGGTCAGTGTATGGCCTTTCCTTCCCCTTGCCACAGGCACCTGAGAGCATGTCTGCACGTGGAGAAAGACTTTCCCATGGGAAGCCGGTTTTTGTCCAACGGGTCCCAGTGCTCTGCTCCTCTCTTTTCACTCCTGCTGCCAGAAGCCCAGGGAGGATGGGAGGGCTTAGAACATGGCTGGGCACTGTGGTTTCTTCCAGAGAAGTGGAGGTCATTTGCTTTACCTTGCCACAACCACTTGGGATAGGGTCTGCACCTCAGGAAAACTGTCTCCGTGGGAAGCCGGCTTTTTGCAAAGGGGTCTCAGGGCCGTGTGCCTCGGCTGTCTCTCCGGCTCCCCAAAGCACAGGGACGAGGTGAGGGGCTTAGACCCTGCCTGGGCTATTTTGTTTCTTACACCTGGGCGTGTGGCATTTTGTTGAGCTGGCTTCCCCCCTTGGGATAGGTGTTCCACAGCCAGCACCTATTGATCGTCGGAAGCCGTTTTTGCCCCAGGGGTCTCCGGGCTGTGTTCGTTGGGGTTGAACTCCTGCTAGCAAAACCGCCGGGTTGAGGGAAGGGTTCAGACTGTGCCTGGGCCCTGTGGTCTCTTCCAGGTCAGTGTATGGCATTTCCTTCCCCTTGCCCCAGGCACCTGGGAGCATGTCTGCACGTGGACAAAGACTTTCCCGTGGGAAGCCGGTTTTTGTCAAACGGGTCCCCGTGCTCTGCTCCTCTCTTTTCACTCCTGCCGCCAGAAGCCCAGGGAGGATGGGAGGGCTTAGAACATGGCTGGGCACTGTGGTTTTTTCCAGAGAAGTGGAGGGCATTTGCTTTACCTTGCCACAACCACTTGGGATAGGGTCTGCACCTCAGGAAAACTGTTTCCGTGGGAAGCCGGCTTTTTGCAAAGGGGTCTCAGGGCCGTGTGCCTCGGGTGTCCCTCCGGCTCCCCAAAGCACAGGGACGAGGTGAGGGGCTTAGACCATGCCTGGGCAATATTGTTTCTTACACCTGGGTGTGTGGCATTTTGTTGAGCTGGCTACCCCCACTTGGGATAGGTGTTCCACAGCAAGCACCTATTGTCCTTCGGAAGCCGTTTTTGCCCCAGGGGTCTCCGGGCTGTGTTCGTTGGGGTTGAACTCCAGCTAGCAAAAACGCCGGGTTGAGGGAAGGGTTCAGACTGTGCCTGGGCCCTGTGGTCTCTTCCAGGTCAGTGTATGGCATTTCCTTCCCCTTGCCCCAGGCACCTGGGAGCATGTCTGCACGTGGAGAAAGACTTTCCCGTGGGAAGCCGGTTTTTGTCAAACGTTTCCCAGTGCTCTGCTCCTCTCTTTTCACTCCTGCTGCTAGAAGCCCAGGGAGGATGGGTAGGCTTAGAACATGGCTGGGCACTGTGGTTTCTTCCAGAGAAGTGGAGGGCATTTGCTTTACCTTGCCACAACCACTTGTGATAGGGTCTGCACCTCAGGAAAACTGTCTCCGTGGGAAGCCGGCTTTTTGCAAAAGGGTCTCAGGGCCGTGTGCGTCGGCTGTCCCTCCGGCTCCCCAAAGCACAGGGACGAGGTGAGGGGCTTAGACCATGCCTGGGCAATCTTGTTTCTTACACCTGGGTGTGTGGCATTTTGTTGAGCTGGCTACCCCCACTTGGGATAGGTGTTCCACAGCAAGCACCTATTGTTCGTCGGAAGCCGTTTTTGCCCCAGGGGTCTCCGGGCTATGTTCGTTGTGGTTGAACTCCTGCTAGCAAAACCGTCGGGTTGAGGGAAGGGTTCAGACTGTGCCTGGGCCCTGTGGTCTCTTCCAGGTCAGTGTATGGCATTTCCTTCCCCTTGCCACAGACACCTGGGAGCATGTCTGCACGTGGAGAAAGACTTTCCCGTGGGAAGCCGGGTTTTGTCAAACGGGTCCCCGTGCTCTGCTCCTCTCTTTTCACTCCTGCTGCCAGAAGCCCAGGGAGGATGGGAGGGCTTAGAACATGGCTGGGCACTGTGGTTTCTTCCAGAGAAGTGGAGGGCATTTGCTTTACCTTGCCACAACCACTTGGGATAGGGTCTGCACCTCAGGAAAACTGTTTCCGTGGGAAGCCGGCTTTTTGCAAAGGGGTCTCAGGGCCGTGTGCCTCGGGTGTCCCTCCGGCTCCCCAAAGCACAGGGACGAGGTGAGGGGCTTAGACCATGCCTGCGCAATGTTGTTTCTTACACCTGGGTGTGTGGCATTTTGTTGAGCTGGCTACCCCCACTTGGGATAGGTGTTCCACAGCAAGCACCTATTGTCCGTCGGAAGCCGTTTTTGCCCCAGGGGTCTCCGGGCTGTGTTCGTTGGGGTTGAACTCCAGCTAGCAAAAACGCCGGGTTGAGGGAAGGGTTCAGACTGTGCCTGGGCCCTGTGGTCTCTTCCAGGTCAGTGTATGGCATTTCCTTCCCCTTGCCCCAGGCACCTGGGAGCATGT
The DNA here is from genome assembly GCF_023065955.2 of Ursus arctos. Taxonomy (NCBI): domain Eukaryota; kingdom Metazoa; phylum Chordata; class Mammalia; order Carnivora; family Ursidae; genus Ursus; species Ursus arctos. The sequence goes on from NW_026622841.1 coordinate 60,683,304, forward strand.
CTGCACGTGGAGAAAGACTTTCCCGTGGGAAGCCGGTTTTTGTCAAACGTTTCCCAGTGCTCTGCTCCTCTCTTTTCACTCCTGCTGCTAGAAGCCCAGGGAGGATGGGTAGGCTTAGAACATGGCTGGGCACTGTGGTTTCTTCCGGAGAAGTGGAGGGCATTTGCTTTACCTTGCCACAACCACTTGGGATAGGGTCTGCACCTCAGGAAAACTGTCTCCGTGGGAAGCCGGCTTTTTGCAAAGGGGTCTCAGGGCCGTGTGCGTCGGCTGTCCCTCCGGCTCCCCAAAGCACAGGGACGAGGTGAGGGGCTTAGACCATGCCTGGGCAATGTTGTTTCTTACACCTGGGTGTGTGGCATTTTGTTGAGCTGGCTACCCCCACTTGGGATAGGTGTTCCACAGCAAGCACCTATTGTTCGTCGGAAGCCGTTTTTGCCCCAGGGGTCTCCGGGCTATGTTCGTTGTGGTTGAACTCCTGCTAGCAAAACCGTCGGGTTGAGGGAAGGGTTCAGACTGTTCCTGGGCCCTGTGGTCTCTTCCAGGTCAGTGTATGCCATTTCCTTCCCCTTGCCACAGGCACCTGGGAGCATTTCTGCACGTGGAGAAAGACTTTCCCGTAGGAAGCCGGGTTTTGTCAAACGGGTCCCCGTGCTCTGCTCCTCTCTTTTCACTCCTGCTGCCAGAAGCCCAGGGAGGATGGGAGGGCTTAGAACATGGCTGGGCACTGTGGTTTCTTCCAGAGAAGTGGAGGGCATTTGCTTTACCTTGCCACAACCACTTGTGATAGGGTCTGCACCTCAGGAAAACTGTCTCCGTGGGAAGCCGGCTTTTTGCAAAAGGGTCTCAGGGCCGTGTGCCTCGGCTGTCCCTCCGTCTCCCCTAAGCACAGGGACGTGGTGAAGGGTTTAGACCATGCCTGGGCAATGTTTCTTACACCTGGGTGTGTGGCATTTTGTTGAGCTGGCTACCCCCACTTGGGATAGGTGTTCCACAGCAAGCACCTATTGATCGTCGGAAGCCGTTTTTGCCCCAGGGGTCTCCGGGCTATGTTCGTTGTGGTTGAACTCCTGCTAGCAAAACCGTCGGGTTGAGGGAAGGGTTCAGACTGTGCCTGGGCCCTGTGGTCTCTTCCAGGTCAGTGTATGGCATTTCCTTCCCCTTGCCCCAGGCACCTGGGAACATGTCTGCACGTGGAGAAAGAAGTTCCGGTGGGAAGCCGGTTTCTTTCAAACGGGTCCCCGTGCTCTGCTCCTCTCTTCTCACTCCTGCTGCCAGAAGCCCAGGGAGGATGGGAGGGCTTAGAACATGGTTGGGCACTGTGGTTTCTTCCAGAGAGGTGGAGGGCATTTGCTTTACCTTGCCACAACCACTTGGGATAGGGTCTGCACCTCAGGAAAACTGTTTCCGTTGGATGCCGGCTTTTTGCAAAGGGGTCTCAGGGCCGTGTGCCTCGGGTGTCCCTCCGGATCCCCAAAGCACAGGGACGAGGTGAGGGGCTTAGACCATGCCTGGGCAATCTTGTTTCTTACACCTGGGTGTGTGGCATTTTGTTGAGCTGGCTACCCCCACTTGGGATAGGTGTTCCACAGCAAGCACCTATTGTTCGTCGGAAGCCGTTTTTGCCCCAGGGGTCTCCGGGCTATGTTCGTTGTGGTTGAACTCCTGCTAGCAAAACCGTCGGGTTGAGGGAAGGGTTCAGACTGTGCCTGGGCCCTGTGGTCTCTTCCAGGTCAGTGTATGGCATTTCCTTCCCCTTGCCACAGGCACCTGGGAGCATGTCTGCACGTGGAGAAAGACTTTCCCGTGGGAAGCCGGGTTTTGTCAAACGGGTCCCCGTGCTCTGCTCCTCTCTTTTCACTCCTGCTGCCAGAAGCCCAGGGAGGATGGGAGGGCTTAGAACATGGCTGGGCACTGTGGTTTCTTCCAGAGAAGTGGAGGGCATTTGCTTTACCTTGCCACAACCACTTGGGATAGGGTCTGCACCTCAGGAAAACTGTTTCCGTGGGAAGCCGGCTTTTTGCAAAGGGGTCTCAGGGCCGTGTGCCTCGGGTGTCCCTCCGGCTCCCCAAAGCACAGGGACGAGGTGAGGGGCTTAGACCATGCCTGGGCAATGTTGTTTCTTACACCTGGGTGTGTGGCATTTTGTTGAGCTGGCTACCACCACTTGGGATAGGTGTTCCACAGCAAGCACCTATTGTCCGTCGGAAGCCGTTTTTGCCCCAGGGGTCTCCGGGCTGTGTTCGTTGGGGTTGAACTCCAGCTAGCAAAAACGCCGGGTTGAGGGAAGGGTTCAGACTGTGCCTGGGCCCTGTGGTCTCTTCCAGGTCAGTGTATGGCATTTCCTTCCCCTTGCCCCAGGCACCTGGGAGCATGTCTGCACGTGGAGAAAGACTTTCCCGTGGGAAGCCGGTTTTTGTCAAACGTTTCCCAGTGCTCTGCTCCTCTCTTTTCACTCCTGCTGCTAGAAGCCCAGGGAGGATGGGTAGGCTTAGAACATGGCTGGGCACTGTGGTTTCTTCCGGAGAAGTGGAGGGCATTTGCTTTACCTTGCCACAACCACTTGGGATAGGGTCTGCACCTCAGGAAAACTGTCTCCGTGGGAAGCCGGCTTTTTGCAAAGGGGTCTCAGGGCCGTGTGCGTCGGCTGTCCCTCCGGCTCCCCAAAGCACAGGGACGAGGTGAGGGGCTTAGACCATGCCTGGGCAATGTTGTTTCTTACACCTGGGTGTGTGGCATTTTGTTGAGCTGGCTACCCCCACTTGGGATAGGTGTTCCACAGCAAGCACCTATTGTTCGTCGGAAGCCGTTTTTGCCCCAGGGGTCTCCGGGCTATGTTCGTTGTGGTTGAACTCCTGCTAGCAAAACCGTCGGGTTGAGGGAAGGGTTCAGACTGTTCCTGGGCCCTGTGGTCTCTTCCAGGTCAGTGTATGGCATTTCCTTCCCCTTGCCACAGGCACCTGGGAGCATTTCTGCACGTGGAGAAAGACTTTCCCGTAGGAAGCCGGGTTTTGTCAAACGGGTCCCCGTGCTCTGCTCCTCTCTTTTCACTCCTGCTGCCAGAAGCCCAGGGAGGATGGGAGGGCTTAGAACATGGCTGGGCACTGTGGTTTCTTCCAGAGAAGTGGAGGGCATTTGCTTTACCTTGCCACAACCACTTGTGATAGGGTCTGCACCTCAGGAAAACTGTCTCCGTGGGAAGCCGGCTTTTTGCAAAAGGGTCTCAGGGCCGTGTGCCTCGGCTGTCCCTCCGTCTCCCCTAAGCACAGGGACGTGGTGAAGGGTTTAGACCATGCCTGGGCAATGTTTCTTACACCTGGGTGTGTGGCATTTTGTTGAGCTGGCTACCCCCACTTGGGATAGGTGTTCCACAGCAAGCACCTATTGATCGTCGGAAGCCGTTTTTGCCCCAGGGGTCTCCGGGCTATGTTCGTTGTGGTTGAACTCCTGCTAGCAAAACCGTCGGGTTGAGGGAAGGGTTCAGACTGTGCCTGGGCCCTGTGGTCTCTTCCAGGTCAGTGTATGGCATTTCCTTCCCCTTGCCCCAGGCACCTGGGAACATGTCTGCACGTGGAGAAAGAAGTTCCGGTGGGAAGCCGGTTTCTTTCAAACGGGTCCCCGTGCTCTGCTCCTCTCTTTTCACTCCTGCTGCCAGAAGCCCAGGGAGGATGGGAGGGCTTAGAACATGGTTGGGCACTGTGGTTTCTTCCAGAGAGGTGGAGGGCATTTGCTTTACCTTGCCACAACCACTTGGGATAGGGTCTGCACCTCAGGAAAACTGTTTCCGTTGGATGCCGGCTTTTTGCAAAGGGGTCTCAGGGCCGTGTGCCTCGGGTGTCCCTCCGGATCCCCAAAGCACAGGGACGAGGTGAGGGGCTTAGACCATGCCTGGGCAATGTTGTTTCTTACACCTGGGTGTGTGGCATTTTGTTGAGCTGGCTACCCCCACTTGGGATAGGTGTTCCACAGCAAGCACCTATTGATTGTCGGAAGCCGTTTTTGCCTCAGGGGTCTCCGGGCTGTATTCGTTGGGGTTGAACTCCTGCTAGCAAAACCGACGGGTTGAGGGAAGGGTTCAGACTGTGCCTGGGCCCTGTGGTCTCTTCCAGGTCAGTGTATGGCCTTTCCTTCCCCTTGCCACAGGCACCTGGGAGCCTGTCTGGACGTGGAGAAAGACTTTCCCGTGGGAAGCCGGTTTTTGTCAAACGGTTCCCCGTGCTCTGCTCCTCTCTTTTCACTCCTGCTGCCAGAAGCCCAGGGAGGATGGGAGCGCTTAGAACATGGCTGGGCACTGTGGTTTCTTCCAGAGAAGTGGAGGGCATTTGCTTTACCTTGCCACAACCACTTGGGATAGGGTCTGCACCTCAGGAAAACTGTCTCCGTGGGAAGCCGGCTTTTTGCAAAGGGGTCTCAGGGCCGTGTGCCTCGGCTGTCCCTCCGGCTCCCCAAAGCACAGGGACGAGGTGAGGGGCTTAGACCATGCCTGGGCAATGTTGTTTCTTACACCTGGGTGTGTGGCATTTTGTTGAGCTGGCTTCCCCCACTTGGGATAGGTGTTCCACAGCAAGCACCTATTGATCGTCGGAAGCCGTTTTTGCCTCAGGGGTCTCCGGGCTGTGTTCGTTGGGGTTGAACTCCTGCTAGCAAAACCGCGGGGTTGAGGGAAGGGTTCAGACTGTGCCTGGGCCCTGTGGTCTCTTCCAGGTCAGTGTATGGCATTTCCTTCCCCTTGCCCCAGGCACCTGGGAGCATGTCTGCACGTGGAGAAAGAAGTTCCCGTGGGAAGCCAGTTTTTTTCAAACGGGTTCCCGTGCTCTGCTCCTCTCTTTTCACTCCTGCTGCCAGAAGCCCAGGGAGGATGGGAGGGCTTAGAACATGGCTGGGCACTGTGGTTTCTTCCAGAGAAGTGGAGGGCATTTGCTTTACCTTGCCACAACCACTTGGGATAGGGTCTGCACCTCAGGAAAACTGTTTCCGTGGGATGCCGGCTTTTTGCAAAGGGGTCTCAGGGCCGTGGGCCTCGGCTGTCCCTCCGGCTCCCCAAAGCACAGGGACGAGGTGAGGGGCTTAGACCATGCCAGGGCAATGTTGTTTCTTACACCTGGGTGTGTGGCATTTTGTTGAGCTGGCTACCCCCACTTGGGATTGGTTTTCCACAGCAAGCGCCTATTGCTCGTCGGAAGCCGTTTTTGCCTCAGGGGTCTCCGGGCTGTGTTCGTTGGGGTTGAACTCCTGCTAGCAAAACCGCCGGGTTGAGGGAAGGGTTCAGACTGTGCTTGGCCCTGTGGTCTCTTCCAGGTCAGTGTATGGCATTTCCTTCCCCTTGCCCCAGGCACCTGGGAGCATGTCTGCACGTGGAGAAAGACTTTCCCGTGGGAAGCCGGGTTTCGTCAAACGGGTCCCATTGCTCTGCTCCTCTCTTTTCACTCCTGCTGCCAGAAGCCCAGGGAGGATGGGAGGGCTTAGAACATGGCTGGGCACTGTGGTTTCTTCCAGAGAAGTGGAGGGCATTTGCTTTACCTTGCCACAACCACTTGGGATAGGGTCTGCACCTCAGGAAAACTGTCTCCGTGGGAAGCCGGCTTTTTGCAAAGGGGTCTCAGGGCCGTGTGCCTCGGCTGTCCCTCCGGCTCCCCAAAGCACAGGGACGAGGTGAGGGGCTTAGACCATGCCTGGGCAATGTTGTTTCTTACACCTGGGTGTGTGGCATTTTGTTGAGCTGGCTACCCCCACTTGGGATAGGTGTTCCACAGCAAGCACCTATTGTTCGTCGGAAGCCGTTTTTGCCCCAGGGGTCTCCGGGCTATGTTCGTTGGGGTTGAACTCCTGCTAGCAAAACCGCCGGTTTGAGGGAAGGGTTCAGACTGTGCCTGGGCCCTGTGGTCTCTTCCAGGTCAGTGTATGGCATTTCCTTCCCCTTGCCCCAGGCACCTGGGAGCATGTCTGCACATGGAGAAAGACTTTCCCGTGGGAAGCCGGTTTTTGTCAAACGGGTCCCCGTGCTCTGCTCCTCTCTTTTCACTCCTGCTGCCAGAAGCCCAGGGAGGATGGGAGGGCTTAGAACATGGCTGGGCACTGTGGTTTCTTCCAGAGAAGTGGAGGGCATTTGCTTTACCTTGCCACAACCACTTGGGATAGGGTCTGCACCTCAGGAAAACTGTCTCCGTGGGAAGCCGGCTTTTTGCAAAGGGGTCTCAGGGCCGTGTGCCTCGGCTGTCCCTCTGGCTCCCCAAAGCACAGGGACGAGGTGAGGGGCTTAGACCATGCCTGGGCAATGTTGTTTCTTACACCTGGGTGTGTGGCATTTTGTTGAGCTGGCTTCCCCCACTTGGGATAGGTGTTCCACAGCAAGCACCTATTGATTGTCGGAAGCCGTTTTTGCCTCAGGGGTCTCCGGGCTGTGTTCGTTGGGGTTGAACTCCTGCTAGCAAAACCGCCGGGTTGAGGGAAGGGTTCAGACTGTGCCTGGGCCCTGTGGTCTCTTCCAGGTCAGTGTATGGCCTTTCCTTCCCCTTGCCACAGGCACCTGGGAGCCTGTCTGCACGTGGAGAAAGACTTTCCCGTGGGAAGCCGGTTTTTGTCAAACGGGTCCCCGTGCTCTGCTCCTCTCTTTTCACTCCTGCTGCCAGAAGCCCAGGGAGGATGGGAGCGCTTAGAACATGGCTGGGCACTGTGGTTTCTTCCAGAGAAGTGGAGGGCATTTGCTTTACCTTGCCACAACCACTTGGGATAGGGTCTGCACCTCAGGAAAACTGTCTCCGTGGGAAGCCGGCTTTTTGCAAAGGGGTCTCAGGGCCGTGTGCCTCGGCTGTCCCTCCGGCTCCCCAAAGCACAGGGACGAGGTGAGGGGCTTAGACCATGCCTGGGCAATGTTGTTTCTTACACCTGGGTGTGTGGCATTTTGTTGAGCTGGCTTCCCCCACTTGGGATAGGTGTTCCACAGCAAGCACCTATTGATCGTCGAAAGCCGTTTTTGCCTCAGGGGTCTCCGGGCTGTGTTCGTTGGGGTTGAACTCCTGCTAGCAAAACCGCGGGGTTGAGGGAAGGGTTCAGACTTTGCCTGGGCCCTGTGGTCTCTTCCAGGTCAGTGTATGGCATTTCCTTCCCCTTGCCCCAGGCACCTGGGAGCATGTCTGCACGTGGAGAAAGAAGTTCCCGTGGGAAGCCAGTTTTTTTCAAACGGGTTCCCGTGCTCTGCTCCTCTCTTTTCACTCCTGCTGCCAGAAGCCCAGGGAGGATGGGAGGGCTTAGAACATGGCTGGGCACTGTGGTTTCTTCCAGAGAAGTGGAGGGCATTTGCTTTACCTTGCCACAACCACTTGGGATAGGGTCTGCACCTCAGGAAAACTGTTTCCGTGGGATGCCGGCTTTTTGCAAAGGGGTCTCAGGGCCGTGTGCCTCGGGTGTCCCTCCGGCTCCCCAAAGCACAGGGACGAGGTGAGGGGCTTAGACCATGCCAGGGCAATGTTGTTTCTTACACCTGGGTGTGTGGCATTTTGTTGAGCTGGCTACCCCCACTTGGGATTGGTTTTCCACAGCAAGCGCCTATTGCTCGTCGGAAGCCGTTTTTGCCTCAGGGGTCTCCGGGCTGTGTTCGTTGGGGTTGAACTCCTGCTAGCAAACCGCCGGGTTGAGGGAAGGGTTCAGACTGTGCTTGGCCCTGTGGTCTCTTCCAGGTCAGTGTATGGCATTTCCTTCCCCTTGCCCCAGGCACCTGGGAGCATGTCTGCACGTGGAGAAAGACTTTCCCGTGGGAAGCCGGGTTTCGTCAAACGGGTCCCATTGCTCTGCTCCTCTCTTTTCACTCCTGCTGCCAGAAGCCCAGGGAGGATGGGAGGGCTTAGAACATGGCTGGGCACTGTGGTTTCTTCCAGAGAAGTGGAGGGCATTTGCTTTACCTTGCCACAACCACTTGGGATAGGGTCTGCACCTCAGGAAAACTGTCTCCGTGGGAAGCCGGCTTTTTGCAAAGGGGTCTCAGGGCCGTGTGCCTCGGCTGTCCCTCCGGCTCCCCAAAGCACAGGGACGAGGTGAGGGGCTTAGACCATGCCTGGGCAATGTTGTTTCTTACACCTGGGTGTGTGGCATTTTGTTGAGCTGGCTACCCCCACTTGGGATAGGTGTTCCACAGCAAGCACCTATTGTTCGTCGGAAGCCGTTTTTGCCCCAGGGGTCTCCAGGCTATGTTCGTTGGGGTTGAACTCCTGCTTGCAAAACCGCCGGGTTGAGGGAAGGGTTCAGACTGTGCCTGGGCCCTGTGGTCTCTTCCAGGTCAGTGTATGGCCTTTCCTTCCCCTTGCCACAGGCACCTGAGAGCATGTCTGCACGTGGAGAAAGACTTTCCCATGGGAAGCCGGTTTTTGTCAAACGGGTCCCCGTGCTCTGCTCCTCTCTTTTCACTCCTGCTGCCAGAAGCCCAGGGAGGATGGGAGGGCTTAGAACATGGCTGGGAACTGTGGTTTCTTCCAGAGAAGTGGAGGGCATTTGCTTTACCTTGCCACAACCACTTGGGATAGGGTCTGCACCTCAGGAAAACTGTCTCCGTGGGAAGCCGGCTTTTTGCAAAGGGGTCTCAGGGCCGTGTGCCTCGGCTGTCTCTCCGGCTCCCAAAAGCACAGGGACGAGGTGAGGGGCTTAGACCATGCCTGGGCTATTTTGTTTCTTACACCTGGGCGTGTGGCATTTTGTTGAGCTGGCTTCCCCCACTTGGGATAGGTGTTCCACAGCAAGCACCTATTGATCGTCGAAAGCCGTTTTTGCCCCAGGGGTCTCCGGGCTGTGTTCGTTGGGGTTGAACTCCTGCTAGCAAAACCGCCGGGTTGAGGGAAGGGTTCAGACTGTGCCTGGGCCCTGTGGTCTCTTCCAGGTCAGTGTATGGCATTTCCTTCCCCTTGCCCCAGGCACCTGGGAGCATGTCTGCACGTGGACAAAGACTTTCCCGTGGGAAGCCGGTTTTTGTCAAACGGGTCCCCGTGCTCTGCTCCTCTCTTTTCACTCCTGCCGCCAGAAGCCCAGGGAGGATGGGAGGGCTTAGAACATGGCTGGGCACTGTGGTTTCTTCCAGAGAAGTGGAGGGCATTTGCTTTACCTTGCCACAACCACTTGGGATAGGGTCTGCACCTCAGGAAAACTGTTTCCGTGGGAAGCCGGCTTTTTGCAAAGGGGTCTCAGGGCCGTGTGCCTCGGGTGTCCCTCCGGCTCCCCAAAGCACAGGGACGAGGTGAGGGGCTTAGACCATGCCTGCGCAATGTTGTTTCTTACACCTGGGTGTGTGGCATTTTGTTGAGCTGGCTACCCCCACTTGGGATAGGTGTTCCACAGCAAGCACCTATTGTCCGTCGGAAGCCGTTTTTGCCCCAGGGGTCTCCGGGCTGTGTTCGTTGGGGTTGAACTCCAGCTAGCAAAAACGCCGGGTTGAGGGAAGGGTTCAGACTGTGCCTGGGCCCTGTGGTCTCTTCCAGGTCAGTGTATGGCATTTCCTTCCCCTTGCCCCAGGCACCTGGGAGCATGTCTGCACGTGGAGAAAGACTTTCCCGTGGGAAGCCGGTTTTTGTCAAACGTTTCCCAGTGCTCTGCTCCTCTCTTTTCACTCCTGCTGCTAGAAGCCCAGGGAGGATGGGTAGGCTTAGAACATGGCTGGGCACTGTGGTTTCTTCCAGAGAAGTGGAGGGCATTTGCTTTACCTTGCCACAACCACTTGGGATAGGGTCTGCACCTCAGGAAAACTGTCTCCGTGGGAAGCCGGCTTTTTGCAAAGGGGTCTCAGGGCCGTGTGCGTCGGCTGTCCCTCCGGCTCCCCAAAGCACAGGGACGAGGTGAGGGGCTTAGACCATGCCTGGGCAATCTTGTTTCTTACACCTGGGTGTGTGGCATTTTGTTGAGCTGGCTACCCCCACTTGGGATAGGTGTTCCACAGCAAGCACCTATTGTTCGTCGGAAGCCGTTTTTGCCCCAGGGGTCTCCGGGCTATGTTCGTTGTGGTTGAACTCCTGCTAGCAAAACCGTCGGGTTGAGGGAAGGGTTCAGACTGTGCCTGGGCCCTGTGGTCTCTTCCAGGTCAGTGTATGGCATTTCCTTCCCCTTGCCACAGGCACCTGGGAGCATGTCTGCACGTGGAGAAAGACTTTCCCGTGGGAAGCCGGGTTTTGTCAAACGGGTCCCCGTGCTCTGCTCCTCTCTTTTCACTCCTGCTGCCAGAAGCCCAGGGAGGATGGGAGGGCTTAGAACATGGCTGGGCACTGTGGTTTCTTCCAGAGAAGTGGAGGGCATTTGCTTTACCTTGCCACAACCACTTGTGATAGGGTCTGCACCTCAGGAAAACTGTCTCCGTGGGAAGCCGGCTTTGTGCAAAAGGGTCTCAGGGCCGTGTGCCTCGGCTGTCCCTCCGTCTCCCCTAAGCACAGGGACGTGGTGAGGGGTTTAGACCATGCCTGGGCAATGTTTCTTACACCTGGGTGTGTGGCATTTTGTTGAGCTGGCTACCCCCACTTGGGATAGGCGTTCCACAGCAAGCACCTATTGTTCGTCGGAAGCCGTTTTTGCCCCAGGGGTCTCCGGGCTGTGTTCGTTGGGGTTGAACTCCTGCTAGCAAAACCGCCGGTTTGAGGGAAGGGTTCAGACTGTGCCTGGGCCCTGTGGTCTCTTCCAGGTCAGTGTATGGCATTTCCTTCCCCTTGCCACAGGCACCTGGGAGCATGTCTGCACGTGGAGAAAGACTTTCCGTGGGAAGCCGGTTTTTGTCAAACGGGTCCCAGTGCTCTGCTCCTCTCTTTTCACTCCTGCTGCCAGAAACCCAGGGAGGATGGGAGGGCTTATAACATGGCTGGGCACTGTGGTTTCTTCCAGAGAAGTGGAGGGCATTTGCTTTACCTTGCCACAACCACTTGGGATAGGGTCTTCACCTCAGGAAAACTGTCTCCGTGGGAAGCCAGCTTTTTGCAAAGGGGTCTCAGGGCCGTGTGCCTCGGCTGTCCCTCCGGCTCCCCAAAGCACAGGGACGAGGTGAGGGGCTTAGACCATGCCTGGGCAATGTTGTTTCTTACACCTGGGTGTGTGGCATTTTGTTGAGCTGGCTTCCCCCACTTGGGATAGGTGTTCCACAGCAAGCACCTATTGATCGTCGGAAGCCGTTTTTGCCTCAGGGGTCTCCGGGCTGTGTTCGTTGGTGTTGAACTCCTGCTAGCAAAACCGCCGGGTTGAGGGAAGGGTTCAGACTGTGCCTGGGCCCTGTGGTCTCTTCCAGGTCAGTGTATGGCATTTCCTTCCCCTTGCCCCAGGCACCTGGGAGCATGTCTGCACGTGGAGAAAGACTTTCCCGGGGGAAGCCGGTTTTTGTCAAACGGGTCCCCGTGCTCTGCTCCTCTCTTTTCACTCCTGCTGCCAGAAGCCCAGGAAGGATGGGAGGGCTTAGAACATGGCTGGGCACTGTGGTTTCTTCCAGAGAAGTGGAGGGCATTTGCTCTACCTTGCCACAACCACTTGGGATAGGGTCTGCACCTCAGGAAAACTGTCTCCGTGGGAAGCCGGCTTTTTGCAAAGGGGTCTCAGGGCCGTGTGCGTCGGCTGTCCCTCCGGCTCCCCAAAGCACAGGGACGAGGTGAGGGGCTTAGACCATGCCTGGGCAATGTTGTTTCTTACACCTGGGTGTGTGGCATTTTGTTGAGCTGGCTACCCCCACTTGGGATAAGTGTTGCACAGCAAGCACCTATTGTTCGTCGGAAGCCGTTTTTGCCCCAGGGGTCTCCGGGCTGTGTTCGTTGGGGTTGAACTCCTGCTAGCAAAACCGCCGGTTTGAGGGAAGGGTTCAGACTGTGCCTGGGCCCTGTGGTCTCTTCCAGGTCAGTGTATGGCATTTCCTTCCCCTTGCCCCAGGCACCTGGGAGCATGTCTGCACGTGGAGAAAGAAGTTCCCGTGGGAAGCTGGTTTTTTTCAAACGGGTCCCCGTGCTCTGCTCCTCTCTTTTCACTCCTGCTGCCAGAAGCCCAGGGAGGATGGGAGGGCTTAGAACATGGCTGGGCACTGTGGTTTCTTCCAGAGAAGTGGAGGGCATTTGCTTTACCTTGCCACAACCACTTGGGATAGGGTCTGCACCTCAGGAAAACTGTCTCCGTGGGAAGCCGGCTTTTTGCAAAGGAGTCTCAGGGCCGTGTGCCTCGGCTGTCCCTCCGGCTCCCCAAAGCACAGGGACGAGGTGAGGCGCTTAGACCATGCCTGGGCAATGTTGTTTCTTACACCTGGGTGTGTGGCATTTTGTTGAGCTGGCTTCCCCCACTTGGGATAGGTGTTCCACAGCAAGCACCTATTGATCGTCGAAAGCCTTTTTTGCCTCAGGGGTCTCCGGGCTGTGTTCGTTGGGGTTGAACTCCTGCTAGCAAAACCGCCGGGTTGAGGGAAGGGTTCAGACTGTGCCTGGGCCCTGTGGTCTCTTCCAGGTCAGTGTATGGCCTTTCCTTCCCCTTGCCACAGGCACCTGAGAGCATGTCTGCACGTGGAGAAAGACTTTCCCATGGGAAGCCGGTTTTTGTCAAACGGGTCCCCGTGCTCTGCTCCTCTCTTTTCACTCCTGCTGCCAGAAGCCCAGGGAGGATGGGAGGGCTTAGAACATGGCTGGGCACTGTGGTTTCTTCCAGAGAAGTGGAGGGCATTTGCTTTACCTTGCCACAACCACTTGGGATAGGGTCTGCACCTCAGGAAAACTGTCTCCGTGGGAAGCCGGCTTTTTGCAAAGGGGTCTCAGGGCCGTGTGCCTCGGCTGTCCCTCCGGCTCCCCAAAGCACAGGGACGAGGTGAGGGGCTTAGACCATGCCTGGGCAATGTTGTTTCTTACACCTGGGTGTGTGGCATTTTGTTGAGCTGGCTACCCCCACTTGGGATAGGTGTTCCACAGCAAGCACCTATTGTTCGTCGGAAGCCGTTTTTGCCCCAGGGGTCTCCGGGCTATGTTCGTTGTGGTTGAACTCCTGCTAGCAAAACCGTCGGGTTGAGGGAAGGGTTCAGACTGTGCCTGGGCCCTGTGGTCTCTTCCAGGTCAGTGTATGGCCTTTCCTTCCCCTTGCCACAGGCACCTGGGAGCATGTCTGCACGTGGAGAAAGACTTTCCCGTGGGAAGCCGGGTTTTGTCAAACGGGTCCCCGTGCTCTGCTCCTCTCTTTTCACTCCTGCTGCCAGAAGCCCAGGGAGGATGGGAGGGCTTAGAACATGGCTGGGCACTGTGGTTTCTTCCAGAGAAGTGGAGGGCATTTGCTTTACCTTGCCACAACCACTTGTGATAGGGTCTGCACCTCAGGAAAACTGTCTCCGTGGGAAGCCGGCTTTGTGCAAAAGGGTCTCAGGGCCGTGTGCCTCGGCTGTCCCTCCGTCTCCCCTAAGCACAGGGACGTGGTGAGGGGTTTAGACCATGCCTGGGCAATGTTTCTTACACCTGGGTGTGTGGCATTTTGTTGAGCTGGCTACCCCCACTTGGGATAGGCGTTCCACAGCAAGCACCTATTGTTCGTCGGAAGCCGTTTTTGCCCCAGGGGTCTCCGGGCTGTGTTCGTTGGGGTTGAACTCCTGCTAGCAAAACCGCCGGTTTGAGGGAAGGGTTCAGACTGTGCCTGGGCCCTGTGGTCTCTTCCAGGTCAGTGTATGGCATTTCCTTCCCCTTGCCACAGGCACCTGGGAGCATGTCTGCACGTGGAGAAAGACTTTCCGTGGGAAGCCGGTTTTTGTCAAACGGGTCCCCGTGCTCTGCTCCTCTTTTCACTCCTGCTGCCAGAAGCCCAGGAAGGATGGGAGGGCTTAGAACATGGCTGGGCACTGTGGTTTCTTCCAGAGAAGTGGAGGGCATTTGCTTTACCTTGCCACAACCACTTGGGATAGGGTCTGCACCTCAGGAAAACTGTCTCCGTGGGAAGCCGGCTTTTTGCAAAGGGGTCTCAGGGCCGTGTGCCTCGGCTGTCCCTCCGGCTCCCCAAAGCACAGGGACGAGGTGAGGGGCTTAGACCATGCCTGGGCAATGTTGTTTCTTACACCTGGGTGTGTGGCATTTTGTTGAGCTGGCTTCCCCCACTTGGGATAGGTGTTCCACAGCAAGCACCTATTGATTGTCGGAAGCCGTTTTTGCCTCAGGGGTCTCCGGGCTGTGTTCATTGGGGTTGAACTCCTGCTAGCAAAACCGCCGGGTTGAGGGAAGGGTTCAGACTGTGCCTGGGCCCTGTGGTCTCTTCCAGGTCAGTGTATGGCCTTTCCTTCCCCTTGCCACAGGCACCTGGGAGCCTGTCTGCACGTGGAGAAAGACTTTCCCGTGGGAAGCCGGTTTTTGTCAAACGGGTCCCCGTGCTCTGCTCCTCTCTTTTCACTCCTGCTGCCAGCAGCCCAGGGAGGATGGGAGGGCTTAGAACATGGCTGGGCATTGTGGTTTCTTCCAGAGAAGTGGAGGGCATTTGCTTTACCTTGCCACAACCACTTGTGATAGGGTCTGCACCTCAGGAAAACTGTCTCCGTGGGAAGCCGGCTTTTTGCAAAGGGGTCTCAGGGCCGTGTGCCTCGGCTGTCCCTCCGGCTCCCCAAAGCACAGGGACGAGGTGAGGGGCTTAGACCATGCCTGGGCAATGTTGTTTCTTACACCTGGGTGTGTGGCATTTTGTTGAGCTGGCTTCCCCCACTTGGGATAGGTGTTCCACAGCAAGCACCTATTGATCGTCGGAAGACGTTTTTGCCTCAGGGGTCTCCGGGCTGTGTTCGTTGGGGTTGAACTCCTGCTAGCAAAACCGCCAGGTTGAGGGAAGGGTTCAGACTGTGCCTGGGCCCTGTGGTCTCTTCCAGGTCAGTGTATGGCATTTCCTTCCCCTTGCCCCAGGCACCTGGGAGCATGTCTGCACGTGGAGAAAGAAGTTCCCGTGGAAAGCCGGTTTTTTTCAAACGGGTCCCCGTGCTCTGCTCCTCTCTTTTCACTCCTGCTGCCAGAAGCCCAGGGAGGATGGGAGGGCTTAGAACATGGCTGGGCACTGTGGTTTCTTCCAGAGAAGTGGAGGGCATTTGCTTTACCTTGCCAAAACCACTTGGGATAGGGTCTGCACCTCAGGAAAACTGTTTCCGTGGGATGCCGGCTTTTTGCAAAGGGGTCTCAGGGCCGTGTGCCTCGGGTGTCCCTCCGGCTCCCCAAAGCACAGGGACGAGGTGAGGGCTTAGACCATGCCTGGGCAATGTTGTTTCTTACACCTGGGTGTGTGGCATTTTGTTGAGCTGGCTACCCCCACTTGGGATTGGTTTTCCACAGCAAGCGCCTATTGTTCGTCGGAAGCCGTTTTTGCCTCAGGGGTCTCCGGGCTGTGTTCGTTGGGGTTGAACTCCTGCTAGCAAAACCGCCGGGTTGAGGGAAGGGTTCAGACTGTGCTTGGCCCTGTGGTCTCTTCCAGGTCAGTGTATGGCATTTCCTTCCCCTTGCCCCAGGCACCTGGGAGCATGTCTGCACGTGGAGAAAGACTTTCCCGTGGGAAGCCGGTTTTTGTCAAACGGGTCCCAGTGCTCTGCTCCTCTCTTTTCACTCCTGCTGCCAGAAGCCCAGGGAGTATGGGAGGGCTTAGAACATGGCTGGGCACTGTGGTTTCTTCCAGAGAAGTGGAGGGCATTTGCTTTACCTTGGCACAACCACTTGGGATAGGGTCTGCACCTCAGGAAAACTGTCTCCGTGGGAAGCCGGCTTTTTGCAAAGGAGTCTCAGGGCCGTGTGCCTCGGCTGTCCCTCCGGCTCCCCAAAGCACAGGGACGAGGTGAGGGGCTTAGACCATGCCTGGGCAATGTTGTTTCTTACACCTGGGTGTGTGGCATTTTGTTGAGCTGGCTTCCCCCACTTGGGATAGGTGTTCCACAGCAAGCACCTATTGATCATCGGAAGCCTTTTTTGCCTCAGGGGTCTCCGGGCTGTGTTCGTTGGGGTTGAACTCCTGCTAGCAAAACCGCCGGGTTGAGGGAAGGGTTCAGACTGTGCCTGGGCCCTGTGGTCTCTTCCAGGTCAGTGTATGGCATTTCCTTCCCCTTGCCCCAGGCACCTGGGAGCATGTCTGCACGTGGACAAAGACTTTCCCGTGGGAAGCCGGTTTTTGTCAAACGGGTCCCCGTGCTCTGCTCCTCTCTTTTCACTCCTGCCGCCATAAGCCCAGGGAGGATGGGAGGGCTTAGAACATGGCTGGGCACTGTGGTTTCTTCCAGAGAAGTGGAGGGCATTTGCTTTACCTTGCCACAACCACTTGGGATAGGGTCTGCACCTCAGGAAAACTGTTTCCGTGGGAAGCCGGCTTTTTGCAAAGGAGTCTCAGGGCCGTGTGCCTCGGGTGTCCCTCCGGCTCCCCAAAGCACAGGGACGAGGTGAGGGGCTTAGACCATGCCTGCGCAATGTTGTTTCTTACACCTGGGTGGGTGGCATTTTGTTGAGCTGGCTACCCCCACTTGGGATAGGTGTTCCACAGCAAGCACCTATTGTCCGTCGGAAGCCGTTTTTGCCCCAGGGGTCTCCGGGCTGTGTTCGTTGGGGTTGAACTCCAGCTAGCAAAAACGCCGGGTTGAGGGAAGGGTTCAGACTGTGCCTGGGCCCTGTGGTCTCTTCCAGGTCAGTGTATGGCATTTCCTTCCCCTTGCCCCAGGCACCTGGGAGCATGTCTGCACGTGGAGAAAGACTTTCCCGTGGGAAGCCGGTTTTTGTCAAACGTTTCCCAGTGCTCTGCTCCTCTCTTTTCACTCCTGCTGCTAGAAGCCCAGGGAGGATGGGTAGGCTTAGAACATGGCTGGGCACTGTGGTTTCTTCCAGAGAAGTGGAGGGCATTTGCTTTACCTTGCCACAACCACTTGGGATAGGGTCTGCACCTCAGGAAAACTGTCTCCGTGGGAAGCCGGCTTTTTGCAAAGGGGTCTCAGGGCCGTGTGCGTCGGCTGTCCCTCCGGCTCCCCAAAGCACAGGGACGAGGTGAGGGGCTTAGACCATGCCTGGGCAATCTTGTTTCTTACACCTGGGTGTGTGGCATTTTGTTGAGCTGGCTACCCCCACTTGGGATAGGTGTTCCACAGCAAGCACCTATTGTTCGTCGGAAGCCGTTTTTGCCCCAGGGGTCTCCGGGCTATGTTCGTTGTGGTTGAACTCCTGCTAGCAAAACCGTCGGGTTGAGGGAAGGGTTCAGACTGTGCCTGGGCCCTGTGGTCTCTTCCAGGTCAGTGTATGGCATTTCCTTCCCCTTGCCACAGGCACCTGGGAGCATGTCTGCACGTGGAGAAAGACTTTCCCGTGGGAAGCCGGGTTTTGTCAAACGGGTCCCCGTGCTCTGCTCCTCTCTTTTCACTCCTGCTGCCAGAAGCCCAGGGAGGATGGGAGGGCTTAGAACATGGCTGGGCACTGTGGTTTCTTCCAGAGAAGTGGAGGGCATTTGCTTTACCTTGCCACAACCACTTGGGATAGGGTCTGCACCTCAGGAAAACTGTCTCCGTGGGAAGCCGGCTTTTTGCAAAGGGGTCTCAGGGCCGTGTGCCTCGGCTGTCCCTCCGGCTCCCCAAAGCACAGGGACGAGGTGAGGGGCTTAGACCATGCCTGGGCAATGTTGTTTCTTACACCTGGGTGTGTGGCATTTTGTTGAGCTGGCTTCCCCCACTTGGGATAGGTGTTCCACAGCAAGCACCTATTGATTGTCGGAAGCCGTTTTTGCCTCAGGGGTCTCCGGGCTGTGTTCGTTGGGGTTGAACTCCTGCTAGCAAAACCGCCGGGTTGAGGGAAGGGTTCAGACTGTGCCTGGGCCCTGTGGTCTCT
Source organism: Ursus arctos (assembly GCF_023065955.2). Taxonomy (NCBI): domain Eukaryota; kingdom Metazoa; phylum Chordata; class Mammalia; order Carnivora; family Ursidae; genus Ursus; species Ursus arctos. The sequence goes on from NW_026622841.1 coordinate 60,701,078, forward strand.
TCCAGGTCAGTGTATGGCCTTTCCTTCCCCTTGCCACAGGCACCTGGGAGCCTGTCTGCACGTGGAGAAAGACTTTCCCGTGGGAAGCCGGTTTTTGTCAAACGGGTCCCCGTGCTCTGCTCCTCTCTTTTCACTCCTGCTGCCAGCAGCCCAGGGAGGATGGGAGGGCTTAGAACATGGCTGGGCATTGTGGTTTCTTCCAGAGAAGTGGAGGGCATTTGCTTTACTTTGCCACAACCACTTGGGATAGGGTCTGCACCTCAGGAAAACTGTCTCCGTGGGAAGCCGGCTTTTTGCAAAGGGGTCTCAGGGCCGTGTGCCTCGGCTGTCCCTCCGGCTCCCCAAAGCACAGGGACGAGGTGAGGGGCTTAGACCATGCCTGGGCAATGTTGTTTCTTACACCTGGGTGTGTGGCATTTTGTTGAGCTGGCTTCCCCCACTTGGGATAGGTGTTCCACAGCAAGCACCTATTGATCGTCGGAAGCCGTTTTTGCCTCAGGGGTCTCCGGGCTGTGTTCGTTGGGGTTGAACTCCTGCTAGCAAAACCGCCAGGTTGAGGGAAGGGTTCAGACTGTGCCTGGGCCCTGTGGTCTCTTCCAGGTCAGTGTATGGCATTTCCTTCCCCTTGCCCCAGGCACCTGGGAGCATGTCTGCACGTGGAGAAAGAAGTTCCCGTGGAAAGCCGGTTTTTTTCAAACGGGTCCCCGTGCTCTGCTCCTCTCTTTTCACTCCTGCTGCCAGAAGCCCAGGGAGGATGGGAGGGCTTAGAACATGGCTGGGCACTGTGGTTTCTTCCAGAGAAGTGGAGGGCATTTGCTTTACCTTGCCAAAACCACTTGGGATAGGGTCTGCACCTCAGGAAAACTGTTTCCGTGGGATGCCGGCTTTTTGCAAAGGGGTCTCAGGGCCGTGTGCCTCGGGTGTCCCTCCGGCTCCCCAAAGCACAGGGACGAGGTGAGGGCTTAGACCATGCCTGGGCAATGTTGTTTCTTACACCTGGGTGTGTGGCATTTTGTTGAGCTGGCTACCCCCACTTGGGATTGGTTTTCCACAGCAAGCGCCTATTGTTCGTCGGAAGCCGTTTTTGCCTCAGGGGTCTCCGGGCTGTGTTCGTTGGGGTTGAACTCCTGCTAGCAAAACCGCCGGGTTGAGGGAAGGGTTCAGACTGTGCCTGGGCCCTGTGGTCTCTTCCAGGTCAGTGTATGGCATTTCCTTCCCCTTGCCCCAGGCACCTGGGAGCATGTCTGCACGTGGAGAAAGACTTTCCCGTGGGAAGCCGGTTTTTGTCAAACGTTTCCCAGTGCTCTGCTCCTCTCTTTTCACTCCTGCTGCTAGAAGCCCAGGGAGGATGGGTAGGCTTAGAACATGGCTGGGCACTGTGGTTTCTTCCAGAGAAGTGGAGGGCATTTGCTTTACCTTGCCACAACCACTTGGGATAGGGTCTGCACCTCAGGAAAACTGTCTCCGTGGGAAGCCGGCTTTTTGCAAAGGGGTCTCAGGGCCGTGTGCGTCGGCTGTCCCTCCGGCTCCCCAAAGCACAGGGACGAGGTGAGGGGCTTAGACCATGCCTGGGCAATGTTGTTTCTTACACCTGGGTGTGTGGCATTTTGTTGAGCTGGCTACCCCCACTTGGGATAGGTGTTCCACAGCAAGCACCTATTGTTCGTCGGAAGCCGTTTTTGCCCCAGGGGTCTCCGGGCTATGTTCGTTGTGGTTGACCTCCTGCTAGCAAAACCGTCGGGTTGAGGGAAGGGTTCAGACTGTGCCTGGGCCCTGTGGTCTCTTCCAGGTCAGTGTATGGCATTTCCTTCCCCTTGCCACAGGCACCTGGGAGCATGTCTGCACGTGGAGAAAGACTTTCCCGTGGGAAGCCGGGTTTTGTCAAACGGGTCCCCGTGCTCTGCTCCTCTCTTTTCACTCCTGCTGCCAGAAGCCCAGGGAGGATGGGAGGGCTTAGAACATGGCTGGGCACTGTGGTTTCTTCCAGAGAAGTGGAGGGCATTTGCTTTACCTTGCCACAACCACTTGTGATAGGGTCTGCACCTCAGGAAAACTGTCTCCGAGGGAAGCCGGCTTTTTGCAAAAGGGTCTCAGGGCCGTGTGCCTCGGCTGTCCCTCCGTCTCCCCTAAGCACAGGGACGTGGTGAGGGGTTTAGACCATGCCTGGGCAATGTTTCTTACACATGGGTGTGTGGCATTTTGTTGAGCTGGCTACCCCCACTTGGGATAGGCGTTCCACAGCAAGCACCTATTGTTCGTCGGAAGCCGTTTTTGCCCCAGGGGTCTCCGGGCTGTGTTCGTTGGGGTTGAACTCCTGCTAGCAAAACCGCCGGTTTGAGGGAAGGGTTCAGACTGTGCCTGGGCCCTGTGGTCTCTTCCAGGTCAGTGTATGGCATTTCCTTCCCCTTGCCCCAGGCACCTGGGAGCATGTCTGCACGTGGAGAAAGAAGTTCCCGTGGGAAGCTGGTTTTTTTCAAACGGGTCCCCGTGCTCTGCTCCTCTCTTTTCACTCCTGCTGCCAGAAGCCCAGGGAGGATGGGAGGGCTTAGAACATGGCTGGGCACTGTGGTTTCTTCCAGAGAAGTGGAGGGCATTTGCTTTACCTTGCCACAACCACTTGGGATAGGGTCTGCACCTCAGGAAAACTGTCTCCGTGGGAAGCCGGCTTTTTGCAAAGGAGTCTCAGGGCCGTGTGCCTCGGCTGTCCCTCCGGCTCCCCAAAGCACAGGGACGAGGTGAGGGGCTTAGACCATGCCTGGGCAATGTTGTTTCTTACACCTGGGTGTGTGGCATTTTGTTGAGCTGGCTTCCCCCACTTGGGATAGGTGTTCCACAGCAAGCACCTATTGATCGTCGGAAGCCTTTTTTGCCTCAGGGGTCTCCGGGCTGTGTTCGTTGGGGTTGAACTCCTGCTAGCAAAACCGCCGGGTTGAGGGAAGGGTTCAGACTGTGCCTGGGCCCTGTGGTCTCTTCCAGGTCAGTGTATGGCCTTTCCTTCCCCTTGCCACAGGCACCTGAGAGCATGTCTGCACGTGGAGAAAGACTTTCCCATGGGAAGCCGGTTTTTGTCAAACGGGTCCCCGTGCTCTGCTCCTCTCTTTTCACTCCTGCTGCCAGAAGCCCAGGGAGGATGGGAGGGCTTAGAACATGGCTGGGCACTGTGGTTTCTTCCAGAGAAGTGGAGGGCATTTGCTTTACCTTGCCACAACCACTTGGGATAGGGTCTGCACCTCAGGAAAACTGTCTCCGTGGGAAGCCGGCTTTTTGCAAAGGGGTCTCAGGGCCGTGTGCCTCGGCTGTCTCTCCGGCTCCCCAAAGCACAGGGACGAGGTGAGGGGCTTAGACCCTGCCTGGGCTATTTTGTTTCTTACACCTGGGCGTGTGGCATTTTGTTCAGCTGGCTTCCCCCACTTGGGATAGGTGTTCCACAGCCAGCACCTATTGATCGTCGGAAGCCGTTTTTGCCCCAGGGGTCTCCGGGCTGTGTTCGTTGGGGTTGAACTCCTGCTAGCAAAACCGCCGGGTTGAGGGAAGGGTTCAGACTGTGCCTGGGCCCTGTGGTCTCTTCCAGGTCAGTGTATGGCATTTCCTTCCCCTTGCTCCAGGCACCTGGGAGCATGTTTGCACTTGGAGAAAGACTTTCCCGTGGGAAGCCGGTTTTTGTCAAACGTTTCCCAGTGCTCTGCTCCTCTCTTTTCACTCCTGCTGCTAGAAGCCCAGGGAGGATGGGTAGGCTTAGAACATGGCTGGGCACTGTGGTTTCTTCCGGAGAAGTGGAGGGCATTTGCTTTACCTTGCCACAACCACTTGGGATAGGGTCTGCAGCTCAGGAAAACTGTCTCCGTGGGAAGCCGGCTTTTTGCAAAGGGGTCTCAGGGCCGTGTGCGTCGGCTGTCCCTCCGGCTCCCCAAAGCACAGGGACGAGGTGAGGGGCTTAGACCATGCCTGGGCAATGTTGTTTCTTACACCTGGGTGTGTGGCATTTTGTTGAGCTGGCTACCCCCACTTGGGATAGGTGTTCCACAGCAAGCACCTATTGTTCGTCGGAAGCCGTTTTTGCCCCAGGGGTCTCCGGGCTATGTTCGTTGTGGTTGAACTCCTGCTAGCAAAACCGTCGGGTTGAGGGAAGGGTTCAGACTGTGCCTGGGCCCTGTGGTCTCTTCCAGGTCAGTGTATGGCATTTCCTTCCCCTTGCCACAGGCACCTGGGAGCATGTCTGCACGTGGAGAAAGACTTTCCCGTAGGAAGCCGGGTTTTGTCAAACGGGTCCCGTGCTCTGCTCCTCTCTTTTCACTCCTGCTGCCAGAAGCCCAGGGAGGATGGGAGGGCTTAGAACATGGCTGGGCACTGTGGTTTCTTCCAGAGAAGTGGAGGGCATTTGCTTTACCTTGCCACAACCACTTGTGATAGGGTCTGCACCTCAGGAAAACTGTCTCCGTGGGAAGCCGGCTTTTTGCAAAAGGGTCTCAGGGCCGTGTGCCTCGGCTGTCCCTCCGTCTCCCCTAAGCACAGGGACGTGGTGAAGGGTTTAGACCATGCCTGGGCAATGTTTCTTACACCTGGGTGTGTGGCATTTTGTTGAGCTGGCTACCCCCACTTGGGATAGGTGTTCCACAGCAAGCACCTATTGATCGTCGGAAGCCGTTTTTGCCTCAGGGGTCTCCGGGCTGTGTTCGTTGGGGTTGAACTCCTGCTAGCAAAACCGCCGGGTTGAGGGAAGGGTTCAGACTGTGCCTGGGCCCTGTGGTCTCTTCCAGGTCAGTGTATGGCATTTCCTTCCCCTTGCCCCAGGCACCTGGGAGCATGTCTGCACGTGGAGAAAGAAGTTCCCGTGGGAAGCCGGTTTCTTTCAAAAGGGTCCCCGTGCTCTGCTCCTCTCTTTTCACTCCTGCTGCCAGAAGCCCAGGGAGGATGGGAGGGCTTAGAACATGGTTGGGCACTGTGGTTTCTTCCAGAGAAGTGGAGGGCATTTGCTTTACCTTGCCACAACCACTTGGGATAGGGTCTGTACCTCAGGAAAACTGTTTCCGTGGGAAGCCGGCTTTTTGCAAAGGGGTCTCAGGGCCGTGTGCCTCGGGTGTCCCTCCGGCTCCCCAAAGCACAGGGACGAGGTGAGGGGCTTAGACCATGCCTGGGCAATGTTGTTTCTTACACCTGGGTGTGTGGCATTTTGTTGAGCTGGCTACCCCCACTTGGGATAGGTGTTCCACAGCAAGCACCTATTGTCCGTCGGAAGCCGTTTTTGCCCCAGGGGTCTCCGGGCTGTGTTCGTTGGGGTTGAACTCCAGCTAGCAAAAACGCCGGGTTGAGGGAAGGGTTCAGACTGTGCCTGGGCCCTGTGGTCTCTTCCAGGTCAGTGTATGGCATTTCCTTCCCCTTGCCCCAGGCACCTGGGAGCATGTCTGCACGTGGAGAAAGACTTTCCCGTGGGAAGCCGGTTTTTGTCAAACGTTTCCCAGTGCTCTGCTCCTCTCTTTTCACTCCTGCTGCTAGAAGCCCAGGGAGGATGGGTAGGCTTAGAACATGGCTGGGCACTGTGGTTTCTTCCAGAGAAGTGGAGGGCATTTGCTTTACCTTGCCACAACCACTTGGGATAGGGTCTGCACCTCAGGAAAACTGTCTCCGTGGGAAGCCGGCTTTTTGCAAAGGGGTCTCAGGGCCGTGTGCGTCGGCTGTCCCTCCGGCTCCCCAAAGCACAGGGACGAGGTGAGGGGCTTAGACCATGCCTGGGCAATGTTGTTTCTTACACCTGGGTGTGTGGCATTTTGTTGAGCTGGCTACCCCCACTTGGGATAGGTGTTCCACAGCAAGCACCTATTGTTCGTCGGAAGCCGTTTTTGCTCCAGGGGTCTCCGGGCTATGTTCGTTGTGGTTGAACTCCTGCTAGCAAAACCGTCGGGTTGAGGGAAGGGTTCAGACTGTGCCTGGGCCCTGTGGTCTCTTCCAGGTCAGTGTATGGCATTTCCTTCCCCTTGCCACAGGCACCTGGGAGCATGTCTCCACGTGGAGAAAGACTTTCCCGTGGGAAGCCGGGTTTTGTCAAACGGGTCCCCGTGCTCTGCTCCTCTCTTTTCACTCCTGCTGCCAGAAGCCCAGGGAGGATGGGAGAGCTTAGAACATGGCTGGGCACTGTGGTTTCTTCCAGAGAAGTGGAGGGCATTTGCTTTACCTTGCCACAACCACTTGTGATAGGGTCTGCACCTCAGGAAAACTGTCTCCGAGGGAAGCCGGCTTTTTGCAAAAGGGTCTCAGGGCCGTGTGCCTCGGCTGTCCCTCCGTCTCCCCTAAGCACAGGGACGTGGTGAGGGGTTTAGACCATGCCTGGGCAATGTTTCTTACACCTGGGTGTGTGGCATTTTGTTGAGCTGGCTACCCCCACTTGGGATAGGCGTTCCACAGCAAGCACCTATTGTTCGTCGGAAGCCGTTTTTGCCCCAGGGGTCTCCGGGCTGTGTTCGTTGGGGTTGAACTCCTGCTAGCAAAACCGCCGGTTTGAGGGAAGGGTTCAGACTGTGCCTGGGCCCTGTGGTCTCTTCCAGGTCAGTGTATGGCATTTCCTTCCCCTTGCCCCAGGCACCTGGGAGCATGTCTGCACGTGGAGAAAGAAGTTCCCGTGGGAAGCTGGTTTTTTTCAAACGGGTCCCCGTGCTCTGCTCCTCTCTTTTCACTCCTGCTGCCAGAAGCCCAGGGAGGATGGGAGGGCTTAGAACATGGCTGGGCACTGTGGTTTCTTCCAGAGAAGTGGAGGGCATTTGCTTTACCTTGCCACAACCACTTGGGATAGGGTCTGCACCTCAGGAAAACTGTCTCCGTGGGAAGCCGGCTTTTTGCAAAGGAGTCTCAGGGCCGTGTGCCTCGGCTGTCCCTCCGGCTCCCCAAAGCACAGGGACGAGGTGAGGGGCTTAGACCATGCCTGGGCAATGTTGTTTCTTACACCTGGGTGTGTGGCATTTTGTTGAGCTGGCTTCCCCCACTTGGGATAGGTGTCCCACAGCAAGCACCTATTGATCGTCGGAAGCCTTTTTTGCCTCAGGGGTCTCCGGGCTGTGTTCGTTGGGGTTGAACTCCTGCTAGCAAAACCGCCGGGTTGAGGGAAGGGTTCAGACTGTGCCTGGGCCCTGTGGTCTCTTCCAGGTCAGTGTATGGCCTTTCCTTCCCCTTGCCACAGGCACCTGAGAGCATGTCTGCACGTGGAGAAAGACTTTCCCATGGGAAGCCGGTTTTTGTCAAACGGGTCCCCGTGCTCTGCTCCTCTCTTTTCACTCCTGCTGCCAGAAGCCCAGGGAGGATGGGAGGGCTTAGAACATGGCTGGGCACTGTGGTTTCTTCCAGAGAAGTGGAGGGCATTTGCTTTACCTTGCCACAACCACTTGTGATAGGGTCTGCACCTCAGGAAAACTGTCTCCGTGGGAAGCCGGCTTTTTGCAAAAGGGTCTCACGGCCGTGTGCCTCGGCTGTCCCTCCGTCTCCCCTAAGCACAGGGACGTGGTGAGGGGTTTAGACCATGCCTGGGCAATGTTTCTTACACATGGGTGTGTGGCATTTTGTTGAGCTGGCTACCCCCACTTGGGATAGGCGTTCCACAGCAAGCACTTATTGTTCGTCGGAAGCCGTTTTTGCCCCAGGGGTCTCCGGGCTGTGTTCGTTGGGGTTGAACTCCTGCTAGCAAAACCGCCGGTTTGAGGGAAGGGTTCAGACTGTGCCTGGGCCCTGTGGTCTCTTCCAGGTCAGTGTATGGCGTTTCCTTCCCCTTGCCCCAGGCACCTGGGAGCATGTCTGCACGTGGAGAAAGACTTTCCCGTGGGAAGCCGGGTTTTGTCAAACGGGTCCCAGTGCTCTGCTCCTCTCTTTTCACTCCTGCTGCCAGAAGCCCAGGGAGGATGGGAGGGCTTAGAACATGGCTGGGCATTGTGGTTTCTTCCAGAGAAGTGGAGGGCATTTGCTTTACCTTGCCACAACCACTTGGGATAGGGTCTGCACCTCAGGAAAACTGTCTCCGTGGGAAGCCGGCTTTTTGCAAAGGGGTCTCAGGGCCGTGTGCCTCGGCTGTCCCTCCGGCTCCCCAAAGCACAGGGACGAGGTGAGGGGCTTAGACCATGCCTGGGCAATGTTGTTTCTTACACCTGGGTGTGTGGCATTTTGTTGAGCTGGCTTCCCCCACTTGGGATAGGTGTTCCACAGCAAGCACCTATTGATCGTCGGAAGCCGTTTTTGCCCCAAGGGTCTCCGGGCTGTGTTCGTTGGGGTTGAACTCCTGCTAGCAAAACCGCCGGGTTGAGGGAAGGGTTCAGACTGTGCCTGGGCCCTGTGGTCTCTTCCAGGTCAGTGTATGGCATTTCCTTCCCCTTGCCCCAGGCACCTGGGAGCATGTCTGCACGTGGAGATAGAAGTTCCCGTGGAAAGCCGGTTTTTTTCAAACGGGTCCCCGTGCTCTGCTCCTCTCTTTTCACTCCTGCTGCCAGAAGCCCAGGGAGGATGGGAGGGCTTAGAACATGGCTCGGCACTGTGGTTTCTTCCAGAGAAGTGGAGGGCATTTGCTTTACCTTGCCACAACCACTTGGGATAGGGTCTGCACCTCAGGAAAACTGTTTCCGTGGGAAGCCGGCTTTTTGCAAAGGGGTCTCAGGGCCGTGTGCCTCGGGTGTCCCTCCGGCTCCCCAAAGCACAGGGACGAGGTGAGGGGCTTAGACCATGCCTGGGCAATGTTGTTTCTTACACCTGGGTGTGTGGCATTTTGTTGAGCTGGCTACCCCCACTTGGGATAGGTGTTCCACAGCAAGCACCTATTGTCCGTCGGAAGCCGTTTTTGCCCCAGGGGTCTCCGGGCTGTGTTCGTTGGGGTTGAACTCCAGCTAGCAAAAACGCCGGGTTGAGGGAAGGGTTCAGACTGTGCCTGGGCCCTGTGGTCTCTTCCAGGTCAGTGTATGGCATTTCCTTCCCCTTGCCCCAGGCACCTGGGAGCATGTCTGCACGTGGAGAAAGACTTTCCCGTGGGAAGCCGGTTTTTGTCAAACGTTTCCCAGTGCTCTGCTCCTCTCTTTTCACTCCTGCTGCTAGAAGCCCAGGGAGGATGGGTAGGCTTAGAACATGGCTGGGCACTGTGGTTTCTTCCAGAGAAGTGGAGGGCATTTGCTTTACCTTGCCACAACCACTTGGGATAGGGTCTGCACCTCAGGAAAACTGTCTCCGTGGGAAGCCGGCTTTTTGCAAAGGGGTCTCAGGGCCGTGTGCGTCGGCTGTCCCTCCGGCTCCCCAAAGCACAGGGACGAGGTGAGGGGCTTAGACCATGCCTGGGCAATGTTGTTTCTTACACCTGGGTGTGTGGCATTTTGTTGAGCTGGCTACCCCCACTTGGGATAGGTGTTCCACAGCAAGCACCTATTGTTCGTCGGAAGCCGTTTTTGCTCCAGGGGTCTCCGGGCTATGTTCGTTGTGGTTGAACTCCTGCTAGCAAAACCGTCGGGTTGAGGGAAGGGTTCAGACTGTGCCTGGGCCCTGTGGTCTCTTCCAGGTCAGTGTATGGCATTTCCTTCCCCTTGCCACAGGCACCTGGGAGCATGTCTCCACGTGGAGAAAGACTTTCCCGTGGGAAGCCGGGTTTTGTCAAACGGGTCCCCGTGCTCTGCTCCTCTCTTTTCACTCCTGCTGCCAGAAGCCCAGGGAGGATGGGAGGGCTTAGAACATGGCTGGGCACTGTGGTTTCTTCCAGAGAAGTGGAGGGCATTTGCTTTACCTTGCCACAACCACTTGTGATAGGGTCTGCACCTCAGGAAAACTGTCTCCGAGGGAAGCCGGCTTTTTGCAAAAGGGTCTCAGGGCCGTGTGCCTCGGCTGTCCCTCCGTCTCCCCTAAGCACAGGGACGTGGTGAGGGGTTTAGACCATGCCTGGGCAATGTTTCTTACACCTGGGTGTGTGGCATTTTGTTGAGCTGGCTACCCCCACTTGGGATAGGCGTTCCACAGCAAGCACCTATTGTTCGTCGGAAGCCGTTTTTGCCCCAGGGGTCTCCGGGCTGTGTTCGTTGGGGTTGAACTCCTGCTAGCAAAACCGCCGGTTTGAGGGAAGGGTTCAGACTGTGCCTGGGCCCTGTGGTCTCTTCCAGGTCAGTGTATGGCATTTCCTTCCCCTTGCCCCAGGCACCTGGGAGCATGTCTGCACGTGGAGAAAGAAGTTCCCGTGGGAAGCTGGTTTTTTTCAAACGGGTCCCCGTGCTCTGCTCCTCTCTTTTCACTCCTGCTGCCAGAAGCCCAGGGAGGATGGGAGGGCTTAGAACATGGCTGGGCACTGTGGTTTCTTCCAGAGAAGTGGAGGGCATTTGCTTTACCTTGCCACAACCACTTGGGATAGGGTCTGCACCTCAGGAAAACTGTCTCCGTGGGAAGCCGGCTTTTTGCAAAGGAGTCTCAGGGCCGTGTGCCTCGGCTGTCCCTCCGGCTCCCCAAAGCACAGGGACGAGGTGAGGGGCTTAGACCATGCCTGGGCAATGTTGTTTCTTACACCTGGGTGTGTGGCATTTTGTTGAGCTGGCTTCCCCCACTTGGGATAGGTGTTCCACAGCAAGCACCTATTGATCGTCGGAAGCCTTTTTTGCCTCAGGGGTCTCCGGGCTGTGTTCGTTGGGGTTGAACTCCTGCTAGCAAAACCGCCGGGTTGAGGGAAGGGTTCAGACTGTGCCTGGGCCCTGTGGTCTCTTCCAGGTCAGTGTATGGCCTTTCCTTCCCCTTGCCACAGGCACCTGAGAGCATGTCTGCACGTGGAGAAAGACTTTCCCATGGGAAGCCGGTTTTTGTCAAACGGGTCCCCGTGCTCTGCTCCTCTCTTTTCACTCCTGCTGCCAGAAGCCCAGGGAGGATGGGAGGGCTTAGAACATGGCTGGGCACTGTGGTTTCTTCCAGAGAAGTGGAGGGCATTTGCTTTACCTTGCCACAACCACTTGGGATAGGGTCTGCACCTCAGGAAAACTGTCTCCGTGGGAAGCCGGCTTTTTGCAAAGGGGTCTCAGGGCCGTGTGCCTCGGCTGTCTCTCCGGCTCCCCAAAGCACAGGGACGAGGTGAGGGGCTTAGACCCTGCCTGGGCTATTTTGTTTCTTACACCTGGGCGTGTGGCATTTTGTTGAGCTGGCTTCCCCCACTTGGGATAGGTGTTCCACAGCCAGCACCTATTGATCGTCGGAAGCCGTTTTTGCCCCAGGGGTCTCCGGGCTGTGTTCGTTGGGGTTGAACTCCTGCTAGCAAAACCGCCGGGTTGAGGGAAGGGTTCAGACTGTGCCTGGGCCCTGTGGTCTCTTCCAGGTCAGTGTATGGCCTTTCCTTCCCCTTGCCACAGGCACCCGAGAGCATGTCTGCACGTGGAGAAAGACTTTCCCATGGGAAGCCGGTTTTTGTCAAACGGGTCCCCGTGCTCTGCTCCTCTCTTTTCACTCCTGCTGCCAGAAGCCCAGGGAGGATGGGAGGGCTTAGAACATGGCTGGGCACTGTGGTTTCTTCCAGAGAAGTGGAGGGCATTTGCTTTACCTTGCCACAACCACTTGGGATAGGGTCTGCACCTCAGGAAAACTGTCTCCGTGGGAAGCCGGCTTTTTGCAAAGGGGTCTCAGGGCCGTGTGCCTCGGCTGTCCCTCCCACTCCCCAAAGCATAGGGACGAAGTGAGGGGCTTAGACCATGCCTGGGCAATGTTGTTTCTTACACCTGGGTGTGTGGCATTTTGTTGAGCTGGCTTCCCCCACTTGGGATAGGTGTTCCACAGCAAGCACCTATTGATCGTCGGAAGCCTTTTTTGCCTCAGGGGTCTCCGGGCTGTGTTCGTTGGGGTTGAACTCCTGCTAGCAAAACCGCCGGGTTGAGGGAAGGGTTCAGACTGTGCCTGGGGCCTGTGGTCTCTTCCAGGTCAGTGTATGGCCTTTCCTTCCCCTTGCCACAGGCACCTGAGAGCATGTCTGCACGTGGAGAAAGATTTTCCCATGGGAAGCCGGTTTTTGTCAAACGGGTCCCCGTGCTCTGCTCCTCTCTTTTCACTCCTGCTGCCAGAAGCCCAGGGAGGATGGGAGGGCTTAGAACATGGCTGGGCACTGTGGTTTCTTCCAGAGAAGTGGAGGGCATTTGCTTTACCTTGCCACAACCACTTGGGATAGGGTCTGCACCTCAGGAAAACTGTCTCCGTGGGAAGCCGGCTTTTTGCAAAGGGGTCTCAGGGCCGTGGGCCTCGGCTGTCTCTCCGGCTCCCCAAAGCACAAGGAGGAGGTGAGGGGCTTAGACCCTGCCTGGGCTATGTTGTTTCTTACACCTGGGTGTGTGGCATTTTGTTGAGCTGGCTTCCCCCACTTGGGATAGGTGTTCCACAGCAAGCACCTATTGATCGTCGGAAGCCGTTTTTGCCCCAAGGGTCTCCGGGCTGTGTTTGTTGGGGTTGAACTCCTGCTAGCAAAACCGCCGGGTTGAGGGAAGGGTTCAGACTGTGCCTGGGCCCTGTGGTCTCTTCCAGGTCAGTGTATGGCATTTCCTTCCCCTTGCCCCAGGCACCTGGGAGCATGTCTGCACGTGGACAAAGACTTTCCCGTGGGAAGCCGGTTTTTGTCAAACGGGTCCCCGTGCTCTGCTCCTCTCTTTTCACTCCTGCTGCCAGAAGCCCAGGGAGGATGGGAGGGCTTAGAACATGGCTGGGCACTGTGGTTTCTTCCAGAGAAGTGGAGGGCATTTGCTTTACCTTGCCACAACCACTTGGGATAGGGTCTGCACCTCAGGAAAACTGTTTCCGTGGGAAGCCGGCTTTTTGCAAAGGGGTCTCAGGGCCGTGTGCCTCGGGTGTCCCTCCGGCTCCCCAAAGCACAGGGACGAGGTGAGGGGCTTAGACCATGCCTGGGCAATGTTGTTTCTTACACCTGGGTGTGTGGCATTTTGTTGAGCTGGCTACCCCCACTTGGGATAGGTGTTCCACAGCAAGCACCTATTGTCCGTCGGAAGCCGTTTTTGCCCCAGGGGTCTCCGGGCTGTGTTTGTTGGGGTTGAACTCCAGCTAGCAAAAACGCCGGGTTGAGGGAAGGGTTCAGACTGTGCCTGGGCCCTGTGGTCTCTTCCAGGTCAGTGTATGGCATTTCCTTCCCCTTGCCCCAGGCACCTGGCAGCATGTCTGCACGTGGAGTAAGACTTTCCCGTGGGAAGCCGGTTTTTGTCAAACGTTTCCCAGTGCTCTGCTCCTCTCTTTTCACTCCTGCTGCTAGAAGCCCAGGGAGGATGGGTAGGCTTAGAACATGGCTGGGCACTGTGGTTTCTTCCAGAGAAGTGGAGGGCATTTGCTTTACCTTGCCACAACCACTTAGGATAGGGTCTTCACCTCAGGAAAACTGTCTCCGTGGGAAGCCAGCTTTTTGCAAAGGGGTCTCAGGGCCGTGTGCCTCGGCTGTCCCTCCGGCTCCCCAAAGCACAGGGACGAGGTGAGGGGCTTAGACCATGCCAGGGCAATGTTGTTTCTTACACCTGGGTGTGTGGCATTTTGTTGACCTGGCTACCCCCACTTGGGATAGGTGTTCCACAGCAAGCACCTATTGTTCGTCGGAAGCCGTTTTTGCCCCAGGGGTCTCCGGGCTATGTTCGTTGGGGTTGAACTCCTGCTAGCAAAACCGCCGGGTTGAGGGAAGGGTTCAGACTGTGCCTGGGCCCTGTGGTCTCTTCTAGGTCAGTGTATGGCATTTCCTTCCCCTTGCCCCAGGCACCTGGGAGCATGTCTGCACGTGGAGAAAGACTTTCCCGTGGGAAGCCGGTTTTTGTCAAACGGGTCCCCGTGCTCTGCTCCTCTCTTTTCACTCCTGCTGCCAGAAGCCCAGGAAGGATGGGAGGGCTTAGAACATGGCTGGGCACTGTGGTTTCTTCCAGAGAAGTGGAGGGCATTTGCTTTACCTTGCCACAACCACTTGGGATAGGGTCTGCACCTCAGGAAAACTGTCTCCGTGGGAAGCCGGCTTTTTGCAAAGGGGTCTCAGGGCCGTGTGCCTCGGCTGTCCCTCCGGCTCCCCAAAGCACAGGGACGAGGTGAGGGGCTTAGACCATGCCTGGGCAATGTTGTTTCTTACACCTGGGTGTGTGGCATTTTGTTGAGCTGGCTTCACCCACTTGGGATAGGTGTTCCACAGCAAGCACCTATTGATTGTCGGAAGCCGTTTTTGCCTCAGGGGTCTCCGGGCTGTGTTCGTTGGGGTTGAACTCCTGCTAGCAAAACCGCCGGGTTGAGGGAAGGGTTCAGACTGTGCCTGGGCCCTGTGGTCTCTTCCAGGTCAGAGTATGGCCTTTCCTTCCCCTTGCCACAGGCACCTGGGAGCCTGTCTGCACGTGGAGAAAGACTTTCCCGTGGGAAGCCGGTTTTTGTCAAACGGGTCCCCGTGCTCTGCTCCTCTCTTTTCACTCCTGCTGCCAGCAGCCCAGGGAGGATGGGAGGGCTTAGAACATGGCTGGGCATTGTGGTTTCTTCCAGAGAAGTGGAGGGCATTTGCTTTACCTTGCCACAACCACTTGGGATAGGGTCTGCACCTCAGGAAAACTGTCTCCGTGGGAAGCCGGCTTTTTGCAAAGGGGTCTCAGGGCCGTGTGCCTCGGCTGTCCCTCCGGCTCCCCAAAGCACAGGGACGAGGTGAGGGGCTTAGACCATGCCTGGGCAATGTTGTTTCTTACACCTGGGTGTGTGGCATTTTGTTGAGCTGGCTTCCCCCACTTGGGATAGGTGTTCCACAGCAAGCACCTATTGATCGTCGGAAGCCGTTTTTGCCTCAGGGGTCTCCGGGCTGTGTTCGTTGGGGTTGAACTCCTGCTAGCAAAACCGCCAGGTTGAGGGAAAGGTTCAGACTGTGCCTGGGCCCTGTGGTCTCTTCCAGGTCAGTGTATGGCATTTCCTTCCCCTTGCCCCAGGCACCTGGGAGCATGTCTGCACGTGGAGAAAGAAGTTCCCGTGGAAAGCCGGTTTTTTTCAAACGGGTCCCCGTGCTCTGCTCCTCTCTTTTCACTCCTGCTGCCAGAAGCCCAGGGAGGATGGGAGGGCTTAGAACATGGCTGGGCACTGTGGTTTCTTCCAGAGAAGTGGAGGGCATTTGCTTTACCTTGCGAAAACCACTTGGGATAGGGTCTGCACCTCAGGAAAACTGTTTCCGTGGGATGCCGGCTTTTTGCAAAGGGGTCTCAGGGCCGTGTGCCTCGGGTGTCCCTCCGGCTCCCCAAAGCACAGGGACGAGGTGAGGGGCTTAGACCATGCCTGGGCAATGTTGTTTCTTACACCTGGGTGTGTGGCATTTTGTTGAGCTGGCTACCCCCACTTGGGATTGGTTTTCCACAGCAAGCGCCTATTGTTCGTCGGAAGCCGTTTTTGCCTCAGGGGTCTCCGGGCTGTGTTCGTTGGGGTTGAACTCCTGCTAGCAAAACCGCCGGGTTGAGGGAAGGGTTCAGACTGTGCTTGGCCCTGTGGTCTCTTCCAGGTCAGTGTATGGCATTTCCTTCCCCTTGCCCCAGGCACCTGGGAGCATGTCTGCACGTGGAGAAAGACTTTCCCGTGGGAAGCCGGTTTTTGTCCAACGGGTCCCAGTGCTCTGCTCCTCTCTTTTCACTCCTGCTGCCAGAAGCCCAGGGAGTATGGGAGGGCTTAGAACATGGCTGGGCACTGTGGTTTCTTCCAGAGAAGTGGAGGGCATTTGCTTTACCTTGGCACAACCACTTGGGATAGGGTCTGCACCTCAGGAAAACTGTCTCCGTGGGAAGCCGGCTTTTTGCAAAGGAGTCTCAGGGCCGTGTGCCTCGGCTGTCCCTCCGGCTCCCCAAAGCACAGGGACGAGGTGAGGGGCTTAGACCATGCCTGGGCAATGTTGTTTCTTACACCTGGGTGTGTGGCATTTTGTTGAGCTGGCTTCCCCCACTTGGGATAGGTGTTCCACAGCAAGCACCTATTGATCGTCGGAAGCCTTTTTTGCCTCAGGGGTCTCCGGGCTGTGTTCGTTGGGGTTGAACTCCTGCTAGCAAAACCGCCGGGTTGAGGGAAGGGTTCAGACTGTGCCTGGGCCCTGTGGTCTCTTCCAGGTCAGTGTATGGCCTTTCCTTCCCCTTGCCACAGGCACCTGAGAGCATGTCTGCACGTGGAGAAAGACTTTCCCATGGGAAGCCGGTTTTTGTCAAACGGGTCCCCGTGCTCTGCTCCTCTCTTTTCACTCCTGCTGCCAGAAGCCCAGGGAGGATGGGAGGGCTTAGAACATGGCTGGGCACTGTGGTTTCTTCCAGAGAAGTGGAGGGCATTTGCTTTACCTTGCCACAACCACTTGGGATAGGGTCTGCACCTCAGGAAAACTGTCTCCGTGGGAAGCCGGCTTTTTACAAAGGGGTCTCAGGGCCGTGTGCCTCGGCTGTCTCTCCGGCTCCCCAAAGCACAGGGACGAGGTGAGGGGCTTAGACCCTGCCTGGGCTATTTTGTTTCTTACACCTGGGCGTGTGGCATTTTGTTGAGCGGCTTCCCCCACTTGGGATAGGTGTTCCACAGCAAGCACCTATTGATCGTCGAAAGCCGTTTTTGCCCCAGGGGTCTCCGGGCTGTGTTCGTTGGGGTTGAACTCCTGCTAGCAAAACCGCCGGGTTGAGGGAAGGGTTCAGACTGTGCCTGGGCCCTGTGGTCTCTTCCAGGTCAGTGTATGGCATTTCCTTCCCCTTGCCCCAGGCACCTGGGAGCATGTCTGCACGTGGAGAAAGACTTTCCCGTGGGAAGCCGGTTTTTGTCAAACGTTTCCCAGTGCTCTGCTCCTCTCTTTTCACTCCTGCTGCTAGAAGCCCAGGGAGGATGGGTAGGCTTAGAACATGGCTGGGCACTGTGGTTTCTTCCAGAGAAGTGGAGGGCATTTGCTTTACCTTGCCACAACCACTTGGGATAGGGTCTGCACCTCAGGAAAACTGTCTCCGTGGGAAGCCGGCTTTTTGCAAAGGGGTCTCAGGGCCGTGTGCGTCGGCTGTCCCTCCGGCTCCCCAAAGCACAGGGACGAGGTGAGGGGCTTAGACCATGCCTGGGCAATGTTGTTTCTTACACCTGGGTGTGTGGCATTTTGTTGAGCTGGCTACCCCCACTTGGGATAGGTGTTCCACAGCAAGCACCTATTGTTCGTCGGAAGCCGTTTTTGCCCCAGGGGTCTCCGGGCTGTGTTCGTTGTGGTTGAACTCCTGCTAGCAAAACCGTCGGGTTGAGGGAAGGGTTCAGACTGTGCCTGGGCCCTGTGGTCTCTTCCAGGTCAGTGTATGGCATTTCCTTCCCCTTGCCACAGGCACCTGGGAGCATGTCTGCACGTGGAGAAAGACTTTCCCGTGGGAAGCCGGGTTTTGTCAAACGGGTCCCCGTGCTCTGCTCCTCTCTTTTCACTCCTGCTGCCAGAAGCCCAGGGAGGATGGGAGGGCTTAGAACATGGCTGGGCACTGTGGTTTCTTCCAGAGAAGTGGAGGGCATTTGCTTTACCTTGCCACAACCACTTGTGATAGGGTCTGCACCTCAGGAAAACTGTCTCCGTGGGAAGCCGGCTTTTTGCAAAAGGGTCTCAGGGCCGTGTGCCTCGGCTGTCCCTCCGTCTCCCCTAAGCACAGGGACGTGGTGAGGGGTTTAGACCATGCCTGGGCAATGTTTCTTACACCTGGGTGTGTGGCATTTTGTTGAGCTGGCTACCCCCACTTGGGATAGGTGTTCCACAGCAAGCACCTATTGTTCGTCGGAAGCCGTTTTTGCCCCAGGGGTCTCCGGGCTGTGTTCGTTGGGGTTGAACTCCTGCTAGCAAAACCGCCGGGTTGAGGGAAAGGTTCAGACTGTGCCTGGGCCCTGTGGTCTCTTCCAGGTCAGTGTATGGCGTTTCCTTCCCCTTGCCCCAGGCACCTGGTAGCATGTCTGCACGTGGAGAAAGACTTTCCCGTGGGAAGCCGGGTTTTGTCAAACGGGTCCCAGTGCTCTGTTCCTCTCTTTTCACTCCTGCTGCCAGAAGCCCAGGGAGGATGGGAGGGCTTAGAACATGGCTGGGCATTGTGGTTTCTTCCAGAGAAGTGGAGGGCATTTGCTTTACCTTGCCACAACCACTTGGGATAGGGTCTGCACCTCAGGAAAACTGTCTCCGTGGGAAGCCGGCTTTTTGCAAAGGGGTCTCAGGGCCGTGTGCCTCGGCTGTCCCTCCGGCTCCCCAAAGCACAGGGACGAGGTGAGGGGCTTAGACCATGCCTGGGCAATGTTGTTTCTTACACCTGGGTGTGTGGCATTTTGTTGAGCTGGCTTCCCCCACTTGGGATAGGTGTTCCACAGCAAGCACCTATTGATCGTCGGAAGCCGTTTTTGCCTCAGGGGTCTCCGGGCTGTGTTCGTTGGGGTTGAACTCCTGCTAGCAAAACCGCCGGGTTGAGGGAAGGGTTCAGACTGTGCCTGGGCCCTGTGGTCTCTTCCAGGTCAGTGTATGGCATTTCCTTCCCCTTGCCCCAGGCACCTGGGAGCATGTCTGCACGTGGAGAAAGAAGTTCCCGTGGAAAGCCGGTTATTTTCAAACGGGTCCCCGTGCTCTGCTCCTGTCTTTTCACTCCTGCTGCCAGAAGCCCAGGGAGGATGGGAGGGCTTAGAACATGGCTGGGCACTGTGGTTTCTTCCAGAGAAGTGGAGGGCATTTGCTTTACCTTGCCACAACCACTTGGGATAGGGTCTGCACCTCAGGAAAACTGTCTCCGTGGGAAGCCGTCTTTTTGCAAAGGGGTCTCAGGGCCGTGTGCCTCGGCTGTCTCTCAGGCTCCCCAAAGCACAGGGACGAGGTGAGGGGCTTAGACCCTGCCTGGGCTATGTTGTTTCTTACACCTGGGCGTGTGGCATTTTGTTGAGCGGCTTCCCCCACTTGGGATAGGTGTTCCACAGCAAGCACCTATTGATCGTCGGAAGCCGTTTTTGCCCCAGGGGTCTCCGGGCTGTGTTCGTTGGGGTTGAACTCCTGCTAGCAAAACCGCCGGTTTGAGGGAAGGGTTCAGACTGTGCCTGGGCCCTGTGGTCTCTTCCAGGTCAGTGTATGGCATTTCCTTCCCCTTGCCCCAGGCACCTGGGAGCATGTCTGTACGTGGAGAAAGAAGTTCCCGTGGGAAGCTGGTTTTTTTCAAACGGGTCCCCGTGCTCTGCTCCTCTCTTTTCACTCCTGCTGCCAGAAGCCCAGGGAGGATGGGAGGGCTTAGAACATGGCTGGGCACTGTGGTTTCTTCCAGAGAAGTGGAGGCCATTTGCTTTACCTTGCCACAACCACTTGGGATAGGGTCTGCACCTCAGGAAAACTGTCTCCGTGGGAAGCCGGCTTTTTGCAAAGGGGTCTCAGGGCCGTGGGCCTCGGCTGTCCCTCCGGCTCCCCAAAGCACAGGGACGAGGTGAGGGGCTTAGACCATGCCTGGGCAATGTTGTTTCTTACACCTGGGTGTGTGGCATTTTGTTGAGCTGGCTTCCCCCACTTGGGATAGGTGTTCCACAGCAAGCACCTATTGATTGTCGGAAGCCGTTTTTGCCTCAGGGGTCTCCGGGCTGTGTTCGTTGGTGTTGAACTCCTGCTAGCAAAACCGCCGGGTTGAGGGAAGGGTTCAGACTGAGCCTGGGCCCGGTGGTCTCTTCCAGGTCAGTGTATGGCCTTTCCTTCCCCTTGCCACAGGCACCTGGGAGCATGTCTGCACGTGGAGAAAGACTTTCCCGTGGGAAGCCGGTGTTTGTTAAACGGGTCCCAGTGCTCTGCTCCTCTCTTTTCACTCCTGCTGCCAGAAGCCCAGGGAGGATGGGAGGGCTTAGAACATGGCTGGGCACTGTGGTTTCTTCCAGAGAAGTCGAGGGCATTTGCTTTACCTTGCCACAACCACTTAGGATAGGGTCTTCACCTCAGGAAAACTGTCTCCGTGGGAAGCCAGCTTTTAGTAAAGGGGTCTCAGGGCCGTGTGCCTCGGCTGTCCCTCCGGCTCCCCAAAGCACAGGGACGAGGTGAGGGACTTAGACCATGCCAGGGCAATGTTGTTTCTTACTCATGGGTGTGTGGCATTTTGTTGACCTGGCTACCCCCACTTGGGATAGGTGTTCCACAGCAAGCACCTATTGTTCGTCGGAAGCCGTTTTTGCCCCAGGGGTCTCCGGGCTATGTTCGTTGGGGTTGAACTCCTGCTAGCAAAACCGCCGGGTTGAGGGAAGGGTTCAGACTGTGCCTGGGCCCTGTGGTCTCTTCCAGGTCAGTGTATGGCATTTCCTTCCCCTTGCCCCAGGCACCTGGGAGCATGTTTGCACTTGGAGAAAGACTTTCCCGTGGGAAGCCGGTTTTTGTCAAACGGGTCCCCGTGCTCTGCTCCTCTCTTTTCACTCCTGCTGCCAGAAGCCCAGGAAGGATGGGAGGGCTTAGAACATGGCTGGGCACTGTGGTTTCTTCCAGAGAAGTGGAGGGCATTTGCTTTACCTTGCCACAACCACTTGGGATAGGGTCTGCACCTCAGGAAAACTGTCTCCGTGGGAAGACGGCTTTTTGCAAAGGGGTCTCAGGGCCGTGTGCCTCGGCTGTCCCTCCGGCTCCCCAAAGCACAGGGACGAGGTGAGGGGCTTAGACCATGCCTGGGCAATGTTGTTTCTTACACCTGGGTGTGTGGCATTTTGTTGAGCTGGCTTCCCCCACTTGGGATAGGTGTTCCACAGCAAGCACCTATTGTCCGTCGGAAGCCGTTTTTGCCCCAGGGGTCTCCGGGCTGTGTTCGTTGGGGTTGAACTCCAGCTAGCAAAAACGCCGGGTTGAGGGAAGGGTTCAGACTGTGCCTGGGCCCTGTGGTCTCTTCCAGGTCAGTGTATGGCATTTCCTTCCCCTTGCCCCAGGCACCTGGGAGCATGTCTGCACGTGGAGAAAGACTTTCCCGTGGGAAGCCGGTTTTTGTCAAACGTTTCCCAGTGCTCTGCTCCTCTCTTTTCACTCCTGCTGCTAGAAGACCAGGGAGGATGGGTAGGCTTAGAACATGGCTGGGCACTGTGGTTTCTTCCAGAGAAGTGGAGGGCATTTGCTTTACCTTGCCACAACCACTTGGGATAGGGTCTGCACCTCAGGAAAACTGTTTCCGTGGGAAGCCGGCTTTTTGCAAAGGGGTCTCAGGGCCGTGTGCCTCGGGTGTCCCTCCGGCTCCCCAAAGCACAGGGACGAGGTGAGGGGCTTAGACCATGCCTGGGCAATGTTGTTTCTTACACCTGGGTGTGTGGCATTTTGTTGAGCTGGCTACCCCCACTTGGGATAGGTGTTCCACAGAAAGCACCTATTGTCCGTCGGAAGCCGTTTTTGCCCCAGGGGTCTCCGGGCTGTGTTCGTTGGGGTTGAACTCCAGCTAGCAAAAACGCCGGGTTGAGGGAAGGGTTCAGACTGTGCCTGGGCCCTGTGGTCTCTTCCAGGTCAGTGTATGGCATTTCCTTCCCCTTGCCCCAGGCACCTGGCAGCATGTCTGCACGTGGAGTAAGACTTTCCCGTGGGAAGCCGGTTTTTGTCAAACGTTTCCCAGTGCTCTGCTCCTCTCTTTTCACTCCTGCTGCTAGAAGCCCAGGGAGGATGGGTAGGCTTAGAACATGGCTGGGCACTGTGGTTTCTTCCAGAGAAGTGGAGGGCATTTGCTTTACCTTGCCACAACCACTTAGGATAGGGTCTTCACCTCAGGAAAACTGTCTCCGTGGGAAGCCAGCTTTTTGCAAAGGGGTCTCAGGGCCGTGTGCCTCGGCTGTCCCTCCGGCTCCCCAAAGCACAGGGACGAGGTGAGGGGCTTAGACCATGCCAGGGCAATGTTGTTTCTTACACCTGGGTGTGTGGCATTTTGTTGACCTGGCTACCCCCACTTGGGATAGGTGTTCCACAGCAAGCACCTATTGTTCGTCGGAAGCCGTTTTTGCCCCAGGGGTCTCCGGGCTATGTTCGTTGGGGTTGAACTCCTGCTAGCAAAACCGCCGGGTTGAGGGAAGGGTTCAGACTGTGCCTGGGCCCTGTGGTCTCTTCTAGGTCAGTGTATGGCATTTCCTTCCCCTTGCCCCAGGCACCTGGGAGCATGTCTGCACGTGGAGAAAGACTTTCCCGTGGGAAGCCGGTTTTTGTCAAACGGGTCCCCGTGCTCTGCTCCTCTCTTTTCACTCCTGCTGCCAGAAGCCCAGGAAGGATGGGAGGGCTTAGAACATGGCTGGGCACTGTGGTTTCTTCCAGAGAAGTGGAGGGCATTTGCTTTACCTTGCCACAACCACTTGGGATAGGGTCTGCACCTCAGGAAAACTGTCTCCGTGGGAAGCCGGCTTTTTGCAAAGGGGTCTCAGGGCCGTGTGCCTCGGCTGTCCCTCCGGCTCCCCAAAGCACAGGGACGAGGTGAGGGGCTTAGACCATGCCTGGGCAATGTTGTTTCTTACACCTGGGTGTGTGGCATTTTGTTGAGCTGGCTTCACCCACTTGGGATAGGTGTTCCACAGCAAGCACCTATTGATTGTCGGAAGCCGTTTTTGCCTCAGGGGTCTCCGGGCTGTGTTCGTTGGGGTTGAACTCCTGCTAGCAAAACCGCCGGGTTGAGGGAAGGGTTCAGACTGTGCCTGGGCCCTGTGGTCTCTTCCAGGTCAGAGTATGGCCTTTCCTTCCCCTTGCCACAGGCACCTGGGAGCCTGTCTGCACGTGGAGAAAGACTTTCCCGTGGGAAGCCGGTTTTTGTCAAACGGGTCCCCGTGCTCTGCTCCTCTCTTTTCACTCCTGCTGCCAGCAGCCCAGGGAGGATGGGAGGGCTTAGAACATGGCTGGGCATTGTGGTTTCTTCCAGAGAAGTGGAGGGCATTTGCTTTACCTTGGCACAACCACTTGGGATAGGGTCTGCACCTCAGGAAAACTGTCTCCGTGGGAAGCCGGCTTTTTGCAAAGGAGTCTCAGGGCCGTGTGCCTCGGCTGTCCCTCCGGCTCCCCAAAGCACAGGGACGAGGTGAGGGGCTTAGACCATGCCTGGGCAATGTTGTTTCTTACACCTGGGTGTGTGGCATTTTGTTGAGCTGGCTTCCCCCACTTGGGATAGGTGTTCCACAGCAAGCACCTATTGATCGTCGGAAGCCTTTTTTGCCTCAGGGGTCTCCGGGCTGTGTTCGTTGGGGTTGAACTCCTGCTAGCAAAACCGCCGGGTTGAGGGAAGGGTTCAGACTGTGCCTGGGCCCTGTGGTCTCTTCCAGGTCAGTGTATGGCCTTTCCTTCCCCTTGCCACAGGCACCTGAGAGCATGTCTGCACGTGGAGAAAGACTTTCCCATGGGAAGCCGGTTTTTGTCAAACGGGTCCCCGTGCTCTGCTCCTCTCTTTTCACTCCTGCTGCCAGAAGCCCAGGGAGGATGGGAGGGCTTAGAACATGGCTGGGCACTGTGGTTTCTTCCAGAGAAGTGGAGGGCATTTGCTTTACCTTGCCACAACCACTTGGGATAGGGTCTGCACCTCAGGAAAACTGTCTCCGTGGGAAGCCGGCTTTTTACAAAGGGGTCTCAGGGCCGTGTGCCTCGGCTGTCTCTCCGGCTCCCCAAAGCACAGGGACGAGGTGAGGGGCTTAGACCCTGCCTGGGCTATTTTGTTTCTTACACCTGGGCGTGTGGCATTTTGTTGAGCTGGCTTCCCCCACTTGGGATAGGTGTTCCACAGCAAGCACCTATTGATCGTCGAAAGCCGTTTTTGCCCCAGGGGTCTCCGGGCTGTGTTCGTTGGGGTTGAACTCCTGCTAGCAAAACCGCCGGGTTGAGGGAAGGGTTCAGACTGTGCCTGGGCCCTGTGGTCTCTTCCAGGTCAGTGTATGGCATTTCCTTCCCCTTGCCCCAGGCACCTGGGAGCATGTCTGCACGTGGAGAAAGACTTTCCCGTGGGAAGCCGGTTTTTGTCAAACGTTTCCCAGTGCTCTGCTCCTCTCTTTTCACTCCTGCTGCTAGAAGCCCAGGGAGGATGGGTAGGCTTAGAACATGGCTGGGCACTGTGGTTTCTTCCAGAGAAGTGGAGGGCATTTGCTTTACCTTGCCACAACCACTTGGGATAGGGTCTGCACCTCAGGAAAACTGTCTCCGTGGGAAGCCGGCTTTTTGCAAAGGGGTCTCAGGGCCGTGTGCGTCGGCTGTCCCTCCGGCTCCCCAAAGCACAGGGACGAGGTGAGGGGCTTAGACCATGCCTGGGCAATGTTGTTTCTTACACCTGGGTGTGTGGCATTTTGTTGAGCTGGCTACCCCCACTTGGGATAGGTGTTCCACAGCAAGCACCTATTGTTCGTCGGAAGCCGTTTTTGCCCCAGGGGTCTCCGGGCTGTGTTCGTTGTGGTTGAACTCCTGCTAGCAAAACCGTCGGGTTGAGGGAAGGGTTCAGACTGTGCCTGGGCCCTGTGGTCTCTTCCAGGTCAGTGTATGGCATTTCCTTCCCCTTGCCACAGGCACCTGGGAGCATGTCTGCACGTGGAGAAAGACTTTCCCGTGGGAAGCCGGGTTTTGTCAAACGGGTCCCCGTGCTCTGCTCCTCTCTTTTCACTCCTGCTGCCAGAAGCCCAGGGAGGATGGGAGGGCTTAGAACATGGCTGGGCACTGTGGTTTCTTCCAGAGAAGTGGAGGGCATTTGCTTTACCTTGCCACAACCACTTGTGATAGGGTCTGCACCTCAGGAAAACTGTCTCCGTGGGAAGCCGGCTTTTTGCAAAAGGGTCTCAGGGCCGTGTGCCTCGGCTGTCCCTCCGTCTCCCCTAAGCACAGGGACGTGGTGAGGGGTTTAGACCATGCCTGGGCAATGTTTCTTACACCTGGGTGTGTGGCATTTTGTTGAGCTGGCTACCCCCACTTGGGATAGGTGTTCCACAGCAAGCACCTATTGTTCGTCGGAAGCCGTTTTTGCCCCAGGGGTCTCCGGGCTGTGTTCGTTGGGGTTGAACTCCTGCTAGCAAAACCGCCGGGTTGAGGGAAAGGTTCAGACTGTGCCTGGGCCCTGTGGTCTCTTCCAGGTCAGTGTATGGCGTTTCCTTCCCCTTGCCCCAGGCACCTGGTAGCATGTCTGCACGTGGAGAAAGACTTTCCCGTGGGAAGCCGGGTTTTGTCAAACGGGTCCCAGTGCTCTGTTCCTCTCTTTTCACTCCTGCTGCCAGAAGCCCAGGGAGGATGGGAGGGCTTAGAACATGGCTGGGCATTGTGGTTTCTTCCAGAGAAGTGGAGGGCATTTGCTTTACCTTGCCACAACCACTTGGGATAGGGTCTGCACCTCAGGAAAACTGTCTCCGTGGGAAGCCGGCTTTTTGCAAAGGGGTCTCAGGGCCGTGTGCCTCGGCTGTCCCTCCGGCTCCCCAAAGCACAGGGACGAGGTGAGGGGCTTAGACCATGCCTGGGCAATGTTGTTTCTTACACCTGGGTGTGTGGCATTTTGTTGAGCTGGCTTCCCCCACTTGGGATAGGTGTTCCACAGCAAGCACCTATTGATCGTCGGAAGCCGTTTTTGCCTCAGGGGTCTCCGGGCTGTGTTCGTTGGGGTTGAACTCCTGCTAGCAAAACCGCCGGGTTGAGGGAAGGGTTCAGACTGTGCCTGGGCCCTGTGGTCTCTTCCAGGTCAGTGTATGGCATTTCCTTCCCCTTGCCCCAGGCACCTGGGAGCATGTCTGCACGTGGAGAAAGAAGTTCCCGTGGAAAGCCGGTTATTTTCAAACGGGTCCCCGTGCTCTGCTCCTGTCTTTTCACTCCTGCTGCCAGAAGCCCAGGGAGGATGGGAGGGCTTAGAACATGGCTGGGCACTGTGGTTTCTTCCAGAGAAGTGGAGGGCATTTGCTTTACCTTGCCACAACCACTTGGGATAGGGTCTGCACCTCAGGAAAACTGTCTCCGTGGGAAGCCGTCTTTTTGCAAAGGGGTCTCAGGGCCGTGTGCCTCGGCTGTCTCTCAGGCTCCCCAAAGCACAGGGACGAGGTGAGGGGCTTAGACCCTGCCTGGGCTATGTTGTTTCTTACACCTGGGCGTGTGGCATTTTGTTGAGCGGCTTCCCCCACTTGGGATAGGTGTTCCACAGCAAGCACCTATTGATCGTCGGAAGCCGTTTTTGCCCCAGGGGTCTCCGGGCTGTGTTCGTTGGGGTTGAACTCCTGCTAGCAAAACCGCCGGTTTGAGGGAAGGGTTCAGACTGTGCCTGGGCCCTGTGGTCTCTTCCAGGTCAGTGTATGGCATTTCCTTCCCCTTGCCCCAGGCACCTGGGAGCATGTCTGTACGTGGAGAAAGAAGTTCCCGTGGGAAGCTGGTTTTTTTCAAACGGGTCCCCGTGCTCTGCTCCTCTCTTTTCACTCCTGCTGCCAGAAGCCCAGGGAGGATGGGAGGGCTTAGAACATGGCTGGGCACTGTGGTTTCTTCCAGAGAAGTGGACGCCATTTGCTTTACCTTGCCACAACCACTTGGGATAGGGTCTGCACCTCAGGAAAACTGTCTCCGTGGGAAGCCGGCTTTTTGCAAAGGGGTCTCAGGGCCGTGGGCCTCGGCTGTCCCTCCGGCTCCCCAAAGCACAGGGACGAGGTGAGGGGCTTAGACCATGCCTGGGCAATGTTGTTTCTTACACCTGGGTGTGTGGCATTTTGTTGAGCTGGCTTCCCCCACTTGGGATAGGTGTTCCACAGCAAGCACCTATTGATTGTCGGAAGCCGTTTTTGCCTCAGGGGTCTCCGGGCTGTGTTCGTTGGTGTTGAACTCCTGCTAGCAAAACCGCCGGGTTGAGGGAAGGGTTCAGACTGAGCCTGGGCCCGGTGGTCTCTTCCAGGTCAGTGTATGGCCTTTCCTTCCCCTTGCCACAGGCACCTGGGAGCATGTCTGCACGTGGAGAAAGACTTTCCCGTGGGAAGCCGGTGTTTGTTAAACGGGTCCCAGTGCTCTGCTCCTCTCTTTTCACTCCTGCTGCCAGAAGCCCAGGGAGGATGGGAGGGCTTAGAACATGGCTGGGCACTGTGGTTTCTTCCAGAGAAGTCGAGGGCATTTGCTTTACCTTGCCACAACCACTTAGGATAGGGTCTTCACCTCAGGAAAACTGTCTCCGTGGGAAGCAAGCTTTTAGTAAAGGGGTCTCAGGGCCGTGTGCCTCGGCTGTCCCTCCGGCTCCCCAAAGCACAGGGACGAGGTGAGGGACTTAGACCATGCCAGGGCAATGTTGTTTCTTACTCATGGGTGTGTGGCATTTTGTTGACCTGGCTACCCCCACTTGGGATAGGTGTTCCACAGCAAGCACCTATTGTTCGTCGGAAGCCGTTTTTGCCCCAGGGGTCTCCGGGCTATGTTCGTTGGGGTTGAACTCCTGCTAGCAAAACCGCCGGGTTGAGGGAAGGGTTCAGACTGTGCCTGGGCCCTGTGGTCTCTTCCAGGTCAGTGTATGGCATTTCCTTCCCCTTGCCCCAGGCACCTGGGAGCATGTTTGCACTTGGAGAAAGACTTTCCCGTGGGAAGCCGGTTTTTGTCAAACGGGTCCCCGTGCTCTGCTCCTCTCTTTTCACTCCTGCTGCCAGAAGCCCAGGAAGGATGGGAGGGCTTAGAACATGGCTGGGCACTGTGGTTTCTTCCAGAGAAGTGGAGGGCATTTGCTTTACCTTGCCACAACCACTTGGGATAGGGTCTGCACCTCAGGAAAACTGTCTCCGTGGGAAGACGGCTTTTTGCAAAGGGGTCTCAGGGCCGTGTGCCTCGGCTGTCCCTCCGGCTCCCCAAAGCACAGGGACGAGGTGAGGGGCTTAGACCATGCCTGGGCAATGTTGTTTCTTACACCTGGGTGTGTGGCATTTTGTTGAGCTGGCTTCCCCCACTTGGGATAGGTGTTCCACAGCAAGCACCTATTGTCCTTCGGAAGCCGTTTTTGCCCCAGGGGTCTCCGGGCTGTGTTCGTTGGGGTTGAACTCCAGCTAGCAAAAACGCCGGGTTGAGGGAAGGGTTCAGACTGTGCCTGGGCCCTGTGGTCTCTTCCAGGTCAGTGTATGGCATTTCCTTCCCCTTGCCCCAGGCACCTGGGAGCATGTCTGCACGTGGAGAAAGACTTTCCCGTGGGAAGCCGGTTTTTGTCAAACGTTTCCCAGTGCTCTGCTCCTCTCTTTTCACTCCTGCTGCTAGAAGACCAGGGAGGATGGGTAGGCTTAGAACATGGCTGGGCACTGTGGTTTCTTCCAGAGAAGTGGAGGGCATTTGCTTTACCTTGCCACAACCACTTGGGATAGGGTCTGCACCTCAGGAAAACTGTTTCCGTGGGAAGCCGGCTTTTTGCAAAGGGGTCTCAGGGCCGTGTGCCTCGGGTGTCCCTCCCACTCCCCAAAGCATAGGGACGAAGTGAGGGGCTTAGACCATGCCTGGGCAATCTTGTTTCTTACACCTGGGCGTGTGGCATTTTGTTGAGCTGGCTTCCCCCACTTGGGATAGGTGTTCCACAGCAAGCACCTATTGATCGTCGGAAGCCGTTTTTGCCCCAGGGGTCTCCGGGCTGTGTTCGTTGGGGTTGAACTCCTGCTAGCAAAACCGCCGGGTTGAGGGAAGGGTTCAGACTGTGCCTGGGCCCTGTGGTCTCTTCCAGGTCAGTGTATGGCATTTCCTTCCCCTTGCCCCAGGCACCTGGGAGCATGTCTGCACGTGGACAAAGACTTTCCCGTGGGAAGCCGGTTTTTGTCAAACGGGTCCCCGTGCTCTGCTCCTCTCTTTTCACTCCTGCCGCCAGAAGCCCAGGGAGGATGGGAGGGCTTAGAACATGGCTGGGCACTGTGGTTTCTTCCAGAGAAGTGGAGGGCATTTGCTTTACCTTGCCACAACCACTTGTGATAGGGTCTGCACCTCAGGAAAACTGTCTCCGTGGGAAGCCGGCTTTTTGCAAAAGGGTCTCAGGGCCGTGTGCCTCGGCTGTCCCTCCGTCTCCCCTAAGCACAGGGACGTGGTGAGGGGTTTAGACCATGCCTGGGCAATGTTTCTTACACCTGGGTGTGTGGCATTTTGTTGAGCTGGCTACCCCCACTTGGGATAGGTGTTCCACAGCAAGCACCTATTGTTCGTCGGAAGCCGTTTTTGCCCCAGGGGTCTCCGGGCTGTGTTCGTTGGGGTTGAACTCCTGCTAGCAAAACCGCCGGTTTGAGGGAAGGGTTCAGACTGTGCCTGGGCCCTGTGGTCTCTTCCAGGTCAGTGTATGGTGTTTCCTTCCCCTTGCCCCAGGCACCTGGGAGCATGTCTGCACGTGGAGAAAGACTTTCCCGTGGGAAGCCGGGTTTTGTCAAACGGGTCCCAGTGCTCTGCTCCTCTCTTTTCACTCCTGCTGCCAGAAGCCCAGGGAGGATGGGAGGGCTTAGAACATGGCTGGGCATTGTGGTTTCTTCCAGAGAAGTGGAGGGCATTTGCTTTACCTTGCCACAACCACTTGGGATTGGGTCTGCACCTCAGGAAAACTGTCTCCGTGGGAAGCCGGCTTTTTGCAAAGGGGTCTCAGGGCCGTGTGCCTCGGCTGTCCCTCCGGCTCCCCAAAGCACAGGGACGAGGTGAGGGGCTTAGACCATGCCTGGGCAATGTTGTTTCTTACACCTGGGTGTGTGGCATTTTGTTGAGCTGGCTTCCCCCACTTGGGATAGGTGTTCCACAGCAAGCACCTATTGATCGTCGGAAGCCTTTTTTGCCTCAGGGGTCTCCGGGCTGTGTTCGTTGGGGTTGAACTCCTGCTAGCCAAACCGCCGGGTTGAGGGAAGGGTTCAGACTGTGCCTGGGCCCTGTGGTCTCTTCCAGGTCAGTGTATGGCCTTTCCTTCCCCTTGCCACAGGCACCTGAGAGCATGTCTGCACGTGGAGAAAGACTTTCCCATGGGAAGCCGGTTTTTGTCAAACGGGTCCCCGTGCTCTGCTCCTCTCTTTTCACTCCTGCTGCCAGAAGCCCAGGGAGGATGGGAGGGCTTAGAACATGGCTGGGCACTGTGGTTTCTTCCAGAGAAGTGGAGGGCATTTGCTTTACCTTGCCACAACCAGTTGGGATAGGGTCTGCACCTCAGGAAAACTGTCTCCGTGGGAAGCCGGCTTTTTGCAAAGGGGTCTCAGGGCCGTGTGCCTCGGCTGTCTCTCCGGCTCCCCAAAGCACAGGGACGAGGTGAGGGGCTTAGACCCTGCCTGGGCTATGTTGTTTCTTACACCTGGGCGTGTGGCATTTTGTTGAGCTGGCTTCCCCCACTTGGGA
Source organism: Ursus arctos (assembly GCF_023065955.2). Taxonomy (NCBI): domain Eukaryota; kingdom Metazoa; phylum Chordata; class Mammalia; order Carnivora; family Ursidae; genus Ursus; species Ursus arctos. The sequence goes on from NW_026622841.1 coordinate 60,731,244, forward strand.
TAGGTGTTCCACAGCAAGCACCTATTGATCGTCGGAAGCCGTTTTTGCCCCAGGGGTCTCCGGGCTGTGTTCGTTGGGGTTGAACTCCTGCTAGCAAAACCGCCGGGTTGAGGGAAGGGTTCAGACTGTGCCTGGGCCCTGTGGTCTCTTCCAGGTCAGTGTATGGCATTTCCTTCCCCTTGCCCCAGGCACCTGGGAGCATGTCTGCACGTGGACAAAGACTTTCCCGTGGGAAGCCGGGTTTTGTCAAACGGGTCCCCGTGCTCTGCTCCTCTCTTTTCACTCCTGCTGCCAGAAGCCCAGGGAGGATGGGAGGGCTTAGAACATGGCTGGGCACTGTGGTTTCTTCCAGAGAAGTGGAGGGCATTTGCTTTACCTTGCCACAACCACTTGGGATAGGGTCTGCACCTCAGGAAAACTCCGTGGGAAGCCGGCTTTTTGCAAAGGGGTCTCAGGGCCGTGTGCCTCGGGTGTCCCTCCGGCTCCCCAAAGCACAGGGACGAGGTGAGGGGCTTACACCATGCCTGGGCAATGTTGTTTCTTACACCTGGGTGTGTGGCATTTTGTTGAGCTGGCTACCCCCACTTGGGATAGGTGTTCCACAGCAAGCACCTATTGATCGTCGGAAGCTGTTTTTGCCTCAGGGGTCTCCGGGCTGTGTTCGTTGGGGTTGAACTCCTGCTAGCAAAACCGCCGGGTTGAGGGAAGGGTTCAGACTGTGCCTGGGCCCTGTGGTCTCTTCCAGGTCAGTGTATGGCATTTCCTTCCCCTTGCCCCAGGCACCTGGGAGCATGTCTGCACGTGGAGAAAGAAGTTCCCGTGGAAAGCCGCTTTTTGTCAAACGTTTCCCAGTGCTCTGCTCCTCTCTTTTCACTCCTGCTGCTAGAAGCCCAGGGAGGATGGGTAGGCTTAGAACGTGGCTGGGCACTGTGGTTTCTTCCAGAGAAGTGGAGGGCATTTGCTTTACCTTGCCACAACCACTTGGGATAGGGTCTGCACCTCAGGAAAACTGTCTCCGTGGGAAGCCGGCTTTTTGCAAAGGGGTCTCAGGGCCGTGTGCGTCGGCTGTCCCTCCGGCTCCCCAAAGCACAGGGACGAGGTGAGGGGCTTAGACCATGCCTGGGCAATCTTGTTTCTTACACCTGGGTGTGTGGCATTTTGTTGAGCTGGCTACCCCCACTTGGGATAGGTGTTCCACAGCAAGCACCTATTGTTCGTCGGAAGCCTTTTTTGCCTCAGGGGTCTCCGGGCTGTGTTCGTTGGGGTTGAACTCCTGCTAGCAAAACCGCCGGGTTGAGGGAAGGGTTCAGACTGTGCCTGGGCCCTGTGGTCTCTTCCAGGTCAGTGTATGGCATTTCCTTCCCCTTGCCCCAGGCACCTGGGAGCATGTCTGCACGTGGATAAAGAAGTTCCCGTGGGAAGCCGGTTTTTTTCAAACGGGTCCCCGTGCTCTGCTCCTCTCTTTTCACTCCTGCTGCCAGAAGCCCAGGGAGGATGGGAGGGCTTAGAACATGCCTGGGCACTGTTGTTTCTTCCAGAGAAGTGGAGGGCATTTGCTTTACCTTGCCACAACCACTTGGGATAGGGTCTGCACCTCAGGAAAACTGTTTCCGTGGGATGCCGGCTTTTTGCAAAGGGGTCTCAGGGCCGTGTGCCTCGGGTGTCCCTCCGGCTCCCCAAAGCACAGGGACGAGGTGAGGGGCTTAGACCATGCCTGGGCAATGTTGTTTCTTACACCTGGGTGTGTGGCATTTTGTTGAGCTGGCTACCCCCACTTGGGATTGGTTTTCCACAGCAAGCGCCTATTGTTCGTCGGAAGCCGTTTTTGCCTCAGGGGTCTCCGGGCTGTGTTCGTTGGGGTTGAACTCCTGCTAGCAAAACCGCCGGGTTGAGGGAAGGGTTCAGACTGTGCTTGGCCCTGTGGTCTCTTCCAGGTCAGTGTATGGCATTTCCTTCCCCTTGCCCCAGGCACCTGGGAGCATGTCTGCACGTGGAGAAAGACTTTCCCGTGGGAAGCCGGGTTTCGTCAAACGGGTCCCAGTGCTCTGCTCCTCTCTTTTCACTCCTGCTGCCAGAAGCCCAGGGAGGATGGGAGGGCTTAGAACATGGCTGGGCACTGTGGTTTCTTCCAGAGAAGTGGAGGGCATTTGCTTTACCTTGGCACAACCACTTGGGATAGGGTCTGCACCTCAGGAAAACTGTCTCCGTGGGAAGCCGGCTTTTTGCAAAGGGGTCTCAGGGCCGTGTGCCTCGGCTGTCCCTCCGGCTCCCCAAAGCACAGGGACGAGGTGAGGGGCTTAGACCATGCCTGGGCAATGTTGTTTCTTACACCTGGGTGTGTGGCATTTTGTTGAGCTGGCTACCCCCACTTGGGATAGGTGTTCCACAGCAAGCACCTATTGTTCGTCGGAAGCCGTTTTTGCCCCAGGGGTCTCCGGGCTATGTTCGTTGGGGTTGAACTCCTGCTAGCAAAACCGCCGGGTTGAGGGAAGGGTTCAGACTGTGCCTGGGCCCTGTGGTCTCTTCCAGGTCAGTGTATGGCATTTCCTTCCCCTTGCCCCAGGCACCTGGGAGCATGTCTGCACATGGAGAAAGACTTTCCCGTGGGAAGCCGTTTTTTGTCAAACTGGTGCCCGTGCTCTGCTCCTCTCTTTTCACTCCTGCTGCCAGAAGCCCAGGGAGGATGGGAGGGCTTAGAACATGGCTGGGCACTGTGGTTTCTTCCAGAGAAGTGGAGGGCATTTGCTTTACCTTGCCACAACCACTTGGGATAGGGTCTGCACCTCAGGAAAACTGTTTCCGTGGGAAGCCGGCTTTTTGCAAAGGGGTCTCAGGGCCGTGTGCCTCGGGTGTCCCTCCCACTCCCCAAAGCATAGGGACGAAGTGAGGGGCTTAGACCCTGCCTGGGCTATGTTGTTTCTTACACCTGGGCGTGTGGCATTTTGTTGAGCTGGCTTCCCCCACTTGGGATAGGTGTTCCACAGCAAGCACCTATTGATCGTCAGAAGCCGTTTTTGCCCCAGGGGTCTCCGGGCTGTGTTCGTTGGGGTTGAACTCCTGCTAGCAAAACCGCCGGGTTGAGGGAAGGGTTCAGACTGTGCCTGGGCCCTGTGGTCTCTTCCAGGTCAGTGTATGGCATTTCCTTCCCCTTGCCCCAGGCACCTGGGAGCATGTCTGCACGTGGAGAAAGACTTTCCCGTGGGAAGCCGGTTTTTGTCAAAGGGGTCCCCGTGCTCTGCTCCTCTCTTTTCACTCCTGCTGCCAGAAGCCCAGGGAGGATGGGAGGGCTTAGAACATGGCTGGGCACTGTGGTTTCTTCCAGAGAAGTGGAGGGCATTTGCTTTACCTTGCCACAACCACTTGGGATAGGGTCTGCACCTCAGGAAAACTGTCTCCGTGGGAAGCCGGCTTTTTGCAAAGGGGTCTCAGGGCCGTGTGCCTCGGCTGTCCCTCCGGCTCCCCAAAGCACAGGGACGAGGTGAGGGGCTTAGACCATGCCTGGGCAATGTTGTTTCTTACACCTGGGTGTGTGGCATTTTGTTGAGCTGGCTACCCCCACATGGGATAGGTGTTCCACAGCAAGCACCTATTGTCCGTCGGAAGCCGTTTTTGCCCCAGGGGTCTCCGGGCTGTGTTCGTTGGGGTTGAACTCCAGCTAGCAAAAACGCCGGGTTGAGGGAAGGGTTCAGACTGTGCCTGGGCCCTGTGGTCTCTTCCAGGTCAGTGTATGGCATTTCCTGCCCCTTGCCCCAGGCACCTGGGAGCATGTCTGCACGTGGACAAAGACTTTCCCGTGGGAAGCCGGTTTTTGTCAAACGTTTCCCAGTGCTCTGCTCCTCTCTTTTCACTCCTGCTGCTAGAAGCCCAGGGAGGATGGGTAGGCTTAGAACATGGCTGGGCACTGTGGTTTCTTCCAGAGAAGTGGAGGGCATTTGCTTTACCTTGCCACAACCACTTGGGATAGGGTCTGCACCTCAGGAAAACTGTCTCCGTGGGATGCCGGCTTTTTGCAAAGCGGTCTCAGGGCCGTGTGCGTCGGCTGTCCCTCCGGCTCCCCAAAGCACAGGGACGAGGTGAGGGGCTTAGAACATGCCTGGGCAATCTTTTTTCTTACACCTGGGTGTGTGGCATTTTGTTGAGCTGGCTACCCCCACTTGGGATAGGTGTTCCACAGCAAGCACCTATTGTTCGTCGGAAGCCGTTTTGCCCCAGGGGTCTCCGGGCTATGTTCGTTGTGGTTGAACTCCTGCTAGCAAAACCGTCGGGTTGAGGGAAGGGTTCAGACTGTGCCTGGGCCCTGTGGTCTCTTCCAGGTCAGTGTATGGCATTTCCTTCCCCTTGCCCCAGGCACCTGGGAGCATGACTGCACGTGGAGAAAGACTTTCCCGTGGGAAGCCGGGTTTTGTCAAACGGGTCCCCGTGCTCTGCTCCTCTCTTTTCACTCCTGCTGCCAGAAGCCCAGGGAGGATGGGAGGGCTTAGAACATGGCTGGGCACTGTGGTTTCTTCCAGAGAAGTGGAGGGCATTTGCTTTAGCTTGCCACAACCACTTGGGATAGTGGCTGCACCTCAGGAAAACTGTCTCCGTGGGAAGCCGGCTTTTTGCAAAAGGGTCTCAGGGCCGTGTGCCTCGGCTGTCCCTCCGTCTCCCCTAAGCACAGGGACGTGGTGAGGTGTTTAGACCATGCCTGGGCAATGTTTCTTACACCTGGGTGTGTGGCATTTTGTTGAGCTGGCTACCCCCACTTGGGATAGGTGTTCCACAGAAAGCACCTATTGTTCGTCGGAAACCGTTTTTGCCCCAGGGGTCTCCGGGCTGTGTTCGTTGGGGTTGAACTCCTGCTAGCAAAACCGCCGGTTTGAGGGAAGGGTTCAGACTGTGCCTGGGCCCTGTGGTCTCTTCCAGGTCAGTGTATGGCGTTTCCTTCCCCTTGCCACAGGCACCTGGGAGCATGTCTGCACGTGGAGAAAGACTTTCCCGTGGGAAGCCGGGTTTTGTCAAACGGGTCCCAGTGCTCTGCTCCTCTCTTTTCACTCCTGCTGCCAGAAGCCCAGGGAGGATGGGAGGGCTTAGAAGATGGCTGGGCATTGTGGTTTCTTCCAGAGAAGTGGAGGGCATTTGCTTTACCTTGCCACAACCACTTGGGATAGGGTCTGCACCTCAGGAAAACTGTTTCCGTGGGAAGCCGGCTTTTTGCAAAGGGGTCTCAGGGCCGTGGACTTCGGCTGTCCCTCCGGCTCCCCAAAGCACAGGGACGAGGTGAGGGGCTTAGACCAAGCCTGGGCAATGTTGTTTCTTACACCTGGGTGTGTGGCATTTTGTTGAGCTGGCTTCCCCCACTTGGGATAGGTGTTCCACAGCAAGCACCTATTGATCGTCGGAAGCCGTTTTTGCCCCAGGGGTCTCCGGGCTGTGTTCGTTGGGGTTGAACTCCTGCAAGCAAAACCGCCGGGTTGAGGGAAGGGTTCAGACTGTGCCTGGGCCCTGTGGTCTCTTCCAGGTCAGTGTATGGCATTTCCTTCCCCTTGCCCCAGGCACCTGGGAGCATGTCTGCACGTGGACAAAGACTTTCCCGTGGGAAGCCGGTTTTTGTCAAACGGGTCCCCGTGCTCTGCTCCTCTCTTTTCACTCCTGCTGCCAGAAGCCCAGGGAGGATGGGAGGGCTTAGAACATGGCTGGGCACTGTGGTTTCTTCCAGAAGTGGAGGGCATTTGCTTTACCTTGCCACAACCACTTGGGATAGGGTCTGCACCTCAGGAAAACTGTTTCCGTGGGAAGCCAGCTTTTTGCAAAGGGGTCTCAGGGCCGTGTGTCTCGGCTGTCCCTCCGGCTCCCCAAAGCACAGGGACGAGGTGAGGGGCTTAGACCATGCCAGGGCAATGTTGTTTCTTACACCTGGGTGTGTGGCATTTTGTTGAGCTGGCTACCCCCACTTGGGATAGGTGTTCCACAGCAAGCACCTATTGTTCGTCGGAAGCCGTTTTTGCCCCAGGGTTCTCCGGGCTATGTTCGTTGGGGTTGAACTCCTGCTAGCAAAACCGCCGGGTTGAGGGAAGGGTTCAGACTGTGCCTGGGCCCTGTGGTCTCTTCCAGGTCAGTGTATGGCATTTCCTTCCCCTTGCCCCAGGCACCTGGGAGCATGTCTGCACGTGGAGAAAGACATTCCCGTGGGAAGCCGGTTTTTGTCAAACGGGTCCCCGTGCTCTGCTCCTCTCTTTTCACTCCTGCTGCCAGAAGCCCAGGGAGGATGGGAGGGCTTAGAACATGGCTGGGCATTGTGGTTTCTTCCAGGGAAGTGGAGGGCATTTGCTTTACCTTGGCACAACCACTTGGGATAGGGTCTGCACCTCAGGAAAACTGTCTCCGTGGGATGCCGGCTTTTTGCAAAGGGGTCTCAGGGCCGTGTGCCTCGGCTGTCCCTCCGGCTCCCCAAAGCACAGGGACGAGGTGAGGGGCTTAGACCAAGCCTGGGCAATGTTGTTTCTTACACCTGGGTGTGTGGCATTTTGTTGAGCTGGCTTCCCCCACTTGGGATAGGTGTTCCACAGCAAGCACCTATTGATCGTCGGAAGCCGTTTCTGCCCCAGGGGTCTCCGGGCTATGTTCGTTGGGGTTGAACTCCTGCTAGCAAAACCGCCGGGTTGAGGGAAGGGTTCAGACTGTGCCTGGGCCCTGTGGTCTCTTCCAGGTCAGTGTATGGCATTTCCTTCCCCTTGCCCCAGGCACCTGGGAGCATGTCTGCACGTGGAGAAAGACTTTCCCGTGGGAAGCCGGGTTTCGTCAAACGGGTCCCAGTGCTCTGCTCCTCTCTTTTCACTCCTGCTGCCAGAAGCCCAGGGAGGATGGGAGGGCTTAGAACATGGCTGGGCACTGTGGTTTCTTCCAGAGAAGTGGAGGGCATTTGCTTTACCTTGCCACAACCACTTGGGATAGGGTCTGCACCTCAGGAAAACTGTCTCCGTGGGAAGCCGGCTTTTTGCAAAGGGGTCTCAGGGCCGTGTGCCTCGGCTGTCCCTCCGGCTCCCCAAAGCACAGGGACGAGGTGAGGGGCTTAGACCATGCCTGGGCAATGTTGTTTCTTACACCTGGGTGTGTGGCATTTTGTTGAGCTGGCTACCCCCACTTGGGATAGGTGTTCCACAGCAAGCACCTATTGTTCGTTGGAAGCCGTTTTTGCCCCAGGTGTCTCCGGGCTATGTTCCTTGGGGTTGAACTCCTGCTAGCAAAACCGCCAGGTTGAGGGAAGGGTTCAGACTGTGCCTGGGCCCTGTGGTCTCTTCCAGGTCAGTGTATGGCATTTCCTTCCCCTTGCCCCAGGCACCTGGGAGCATGTCTGCACGTGGAGAAAGACTTTCCCGTGGGAAGCCGGTTTTTGTCAAACGTTTCCCAGTGCTCTGCTCCTCTCTTTTCACTCCTGCTGCCAGAAGCCCAGGGAGGATGGGAGGGCTTAGAACATGGCTGGGCACTGTGGTTTCTTCCAGAGAAGTGGAGGGCATTTGCTTTACCTTGGCACAACCACTTGGGATAGGGTCTGCACCTCAGGAAAACTGTCTCCGTGGGATGCCGGCTTTTTGCAAAGGGGTCTCAGGGCCGTGTGCCTCGGCTGTCCCTCCGGCTCCCCAAAGCACAGGGACGAGGTGAGGGGCTTAGACCAAGCCTGGGCAATGTTGTTTCTTACACCTGGGTGTGTGGCATTTTGTTGAGCTGGCTACCCCCACTTGGGATAGGTGTTCCACAGCAAGCACCTATTGTTCGTCGGAAGCCGTTTTTGCCCCAGGGGTCTCCGGGCTGTGTTCGTTGGGGTTGAACTCCTGCTAGCAAAACCGCCGGGTTGAGGGAAGGGTTCAGACTGTGCCTGGGCCCTGTGGTCTCTTCCAGGTCAGTGTATGGCGTTTCCTTCCCCTTGCCCCAGGCACCTGGGAGCATGTCTGCGCGTGGAGAAAGACTTTCCCTTGGGAAGCCGGGTTTTGTCAAACGGGTCCCAGTGCTCTGCTCCTCTCTTTTCACTCCTGCTGCCAGAAGCCCAGGGAGGATGGGAGGGCTTAGAACATGGCTGGGCACTGTGGTTTCTTCCAGAGAAGTGGAGGGCATTTGCTTTACCTTGCCACAACCACTTGGGATAGGGTCTGCACCTCAGGAAAACTGTTTCCGTGGGAAGCCGGCTTTTTGCAAAGGGGTCTCAGGGCCGTGGGCTTCGGCTGTCCCTCCGGCTCCCCAAAGCACAGGGACGAGGTGAGGGGCTTAGACCAAGCCTGGGCAATGTTGTTTCTTACACCTGGGTGTGTGGCATTTTGTTGAGCTGGCTCCCCCCACTTGGGATAGGTGTTCCACAGCAAGCACCTATGATCCTCGAAAGCCGTTTTTGCCCCAGGGGTCTCCGGGCTGTGTTCGTTGGGGTTGAACTCCTGCTAGCAAAACCGCCGGGTTGAGGGAAGGGTTCAGACTGTGCCTGGGCCCTGTGGTCTCTTCCAGGTCAGTGTATGGCCTTTCCTTCCCCTTGCCACAGGCACCTGAGAGCATGTCTGCACGTGGAGAAAGACTTTCCCATGGGAAGCCGGTTTTTGTCAAACGGGTCCCCGTGCTCTGCTCCTCTCTTTTCACTCCTGCTGCCAGAAGCCCAGGGAGGATGGGAGGGCTTAGAACATGGCTGGGCACTGTGGTTTCTTCCAGAGAAGTGGAGGGCATTTGCTTTACCTTGCCACAACCACTTGGGATAGGGTCTGCACCTCAGGAAAACTGTCTCCGTGGGAAGCCGTCTTTTTGCAAAGGGGTCTCAGGGCCGTGTGCCTCGGCTGTCTCTCAGGCTCCCCAAAGCACAGGGACGAGGTAGGGGCTTAGACCCTGCCTGGGCTATGTTGTTTCTTACACCTGGGCGTGTGGCATTTTGTTGAGCGGCTTCCCCCACTTGGGATAGGTGTTCCACAGCAAGCACCTATTGATTGTCGGAAGCCGTTTTTGCCCCAGGGGTCTCCGGGCTGTGTTCGTTGGGGTTGAACTCCTGCTAGCAAAACCGCCGGGTTGAGGGAAGGGTTCAGACTGTGCCTGGGCCCTGTGGTCTCTTCCAGGTCAGTGTATGGCATTTCCTTCCCCTTGCCCCAGGCACCTGGGAGCATGTCTGCACGTGGACAAAGACTTTCCCGTGGGAAGCCGGTTTTTGTCAAACGGGTCCCCGTGCTCTGCTCCTCTCTTTTCACTCCTGCTGCCAGAAGCCCAGGGAGGATGGGAGGGCTTAGAACATGGCTGGGCACTGTGGTTTCTTCCAGAGAAGTGGAGGGCATTTGCTTTACCTTGCCACAACCACTTGGGATAGGGTCTGCACCTCAGGAAAACTGTTTCCGTGGGAAGCCGGCTTTTTGCAAAGGGGTCTCAGGGCCGTGTGCCTGGGGTGTCCCTCCGGCTCCCCAAAGCACAGGGACGAGGTGAGGGGCTTAGACCATGCCTGGGCAATGTTGTTTCTTACACCTGGGTGTGTGGCATTTTGTTGAGCTGGCTACCCCCACTTGGGATAGGTGTTCCAGAGCAAGCACCTATTGTCCGTCGGAAGCCGTTTTTGCCCCAGGGGTCTCCGGGCTGTGTTCGTTGGGGTTGAACTCCAGCTAGCAAAAACGCCGGGTTGAGGGAAGGGTTCAGACTGTGCCTGGGCCCTGTGGTCTCTTCCAGGTCAGTGTATGGCATTTCCTTCCCCTTGCCCCAGGCACCTGGGAGCATGTTTGCACTTGGAGAAAGACTTTCCCGTGGGAAGCCGGTTTTTGTCAAACGTTTCCCAGTGCTCTGCTCCTCTCTTTTCACTCCTGCTGCTAGAAGCCCAGGGAGGATGGGTAGGCTTAGAACATGGCTGGGCACTGTGGTTTCTTCCGGAGAAGTGGAGGGCATTTGCTTTACCTTGCCACAACCACTTGGGATAGGGTCTGCAGCTCAGGAAAACTGTCTCCGTGGGAAGCCGGCTTTTTGCAAAGGGGTCTCAGGGCCGTGTGCGTCGGCTGTCCCTCCGGCTCCCCAAAGCACAGGGACGAGGTGAGGGGCTTAGACCATGCCTGGGCAATGTTGTTTCTTACACCTGGGTGTGTGGCATTTTGTTGAGCTGGCTACCCCCACTTGGGATAGGTGTTCCACAGCAAGCACCTATTGTTCGTCGGAAGCCGTTTTTGCCCCAGGGGTCTCCGGGCTATGTTCGTTGTGGTTGAACTCCTGCTAGCAAAACCGTCGGGTTGAGGGAAGGGTTCAGACTGTGCCTGGGCCCTGTGGTCTCTTCCAGGTCAGTGTATGGCATTTCCTTCCCCTTGCCACAGGCACCTGGGAGCATGTCTGCACGTGGAGAAAGACTTTCCCGTAGGAAGCCGGGTTTTGTCAAACGGGTCCCGTGCTCTGCTCCTCTCTTTTCACTCCTGCTGCCAGAAGCCCAGGGAGGATGGGAGGGCTTAGAACATGGCTGGGCACTGTGGTTTCTTCCAGAGAAGTGGAGGGCATTTGCTTTACCTTGCCACAACCACTTGGGATAGGGTCTGCACCTCAGGAAAACTGTCTCCGTGGGAAGCCGGCTTTTTGCAAAGGGGTCTCAGGGCCGTGTGCCTCGGCTGTCCCTCCCACTCCCCAAAGCATAGGGACGAAGTGAGGGGCTTAGACCATGCCTGGGCAATGTTGTTTCTTACACCTGGGTGTGTGGCATTTTGTTGAGCTGGCTTCCCCCACTTGGGATAGGTGTTCCACAGCAAGCACCTATTGATCGTCGGAAGCCTTTTTTGCCTCAGGGGTCTCCGGGCTGTGTTCGTTGGGGTTGAACTCCTGCTAGCAAAACCGCCGGGTTGAGGGAAGGGTTCAGACTGTGCCTGGGCCCTGTGGTCTCTTCCAGGTCAGTGTATGGCCTTTCCTTCCCCTTGCCACAGGCACCTGAGAGCATGTCTGCACGTGGAGAAAGATTTTCCCATGGGAAGCCGGTTTTTGTCAAACGGGTCCCCGTGCTCTGCTCCTCTCTTTTCACTCCTGCTGCCAGAAGCCCAGGGAGGATGGGAGGGCTTAGAACATGGCTGGGCACTGTGGTTTCTTCCAGAGAAGTGGAGGGCATTTGCTTTACCTTGCCACAACCACTTGGGATAGGGTCTGCACCTCAGGAAAACTGTCTCCGTGGGAAGCCGGCTTTTTGCAAAGGGGTCTCAGGGCCGTGGGCCTCGGCTGTCTCTCCGGCTCCCCAAAGCACAAGGAGGAGGTGAGGGGCTTAGACCCTGCCTGGGCAATGTTGTTTCTTACACCTGGGTGTGTGGCATTTTGTTGAGCTGGCTACCCCCACTTGGGATAGGTGTTCCACAGCAAGCACCTATTGTCCGTCGGAAGCCGTTTTTGCCCCAGGGGTCTCCGGGCTGTGTTTGTTGGGGTTGAACTCCAGCTAGCAAAAACGCCGGGTTGAGGGAAGGGTTCAGACTGTGCCTGGGCCCTGTGGTCTCTTCCAGGTCAGTGTATGGTATTTCCTTCCCCTTGCCCCAGGCACCTGGGAGCATGTCTGCACGTGGAGTAAGACTTTCCCGTGGGAAGCCGGTTTTTGTCAAACGTTTCCCAGTGCTCTGCTCCTCTCTTTTCACTCCTGCTGCTAGAAGCCCAGGGAGGATGGGTAGGCTTAGAACATGGCTGGGCACTGTGGTTTCTTCCAGAGAAGTGGAGGGCATTTGCTTTACCTTGCCACAACCACTTGGGATAGGGTCTGCACCTCAGGAAAACTGTCTCCGTGGGAAGCCGGCTTTTTGGAAAGGGGTCTCAGGGCCGTGTGCCTCGGCTGTCCCTCCGGCTCCCCAAAGCACAGGGACGAGGTGAGGGGCTTAGACCATGCCTGGGCAATGTTGTTTCTTACACCTGGGTGTGTGGCATTTTGTTGAGCTGGCTTCACCCACTTGGGATAGGTGTTCCACAGCAAGCACCTATTGATTGTCGGAAGCCGTTTTTGCCTCAGGGGTCTCCGGGCTGTGTTCGTTGGGGTTGAACTCCTGCTAGCAAAACCGCCGGGTTGAGGGAAGGGTTCAGACTGTGCCTGGGCCCTGTGGTCTCTTCCAGGTCAGAGTATGGCCTTTCCTTCCCCTTGCCACAGGCACCTGGGAGCCTGTCTGCACGTGGAGAAAGACTTTCCCGTGGGAAGCCGGTTTTTGTCAAACGGGTCCCCGTGCTCTGCTCCTCTCTTTTCACTCCTGCTGCCAGCAGCCCAGGGAGGATGGGAGGGCTTAGAACATGGCTGGGCATTGTGGTTTCTTCCAGAGAAGTGGAGGGCATTTGCTTTACCTTGCCACAACCACTTGGGATAGGGTCTGCACCTCAGGAAAACTGTCTCCGTGGGAAGCCGGCTTTTTGCAAAGGGGTCTCAGGGCCGTGTGCCTCGGCTGTCCCTCCGGCTCCCCAAAGCACAGGGACGAGGTGAGGGGCTTAGACCATGCCTGGGCAATGTTGTTTCTTACACCTGGGTGTGTGGCATTTTGTTGAGCTGGCTTCCCCCACTTGGGATAGGTGTTCCACAGCAAGCACCTATTGATCGTCGGAAGCCGTTTTTGCCTCAGGGGTCTCCGGGCTGTGTTCGTTGGGGTTGAACTCCTGCTAGCAAAACCGCCAGGTTGAGGGAAAGGTTCAGACTGTGCCTGGGCCCTGTGGTCTCTTCCAGGTCAGTGTATGGCATTTCCTTCCCCTTGCCCCAGGCACCTGGGAGCATGTCTGCACGTGGAGAAAGAAGTTCCCGTGGAAAGCCGGTTTTTTTCAAACGGGTCCCCGTGCTCTGCTCCTCTCTTTTCACTCCTGCTGCCAGAAGCCCAGGGAGGATGGGAGGGCTTAGAACATGGCTGGGCACTGTGGTTTCTTCCAGAGAAGTGGAGGGCATTTGCTTTGCCTTGCCAAAACCACTTGGGATAGGGTCTGCACCTCAGGAAAACTGTTTCCGTGGGATGCCGGCTTTTTGCAAAGGGGTCTCAGGGCCGTGTGCCTCGGGTGTCCCTCCGGCTCCCCAAAGCACAGGGACGAGGTGAGGGGCTTAGACCATGCCTGGGCAATGTTGTTTCTTACACCTGGGTGTGTGGCATTTTGTTGAGCTGGCTACCCCCACTTGGGATTGGTTTTCCACAGCAAGCGCCTATTGTTCGTCGGAAGCCGTTTTTGCCTCAGGGGTCTCCGGGCTGTGTTCGTTGGGGTTGAACTCCTGCTAGCAAAACCGCCGGGTTGAGGGAAGGGTTCAGACTGTGCTTGGCCCTGTGGTCTCTTCCAGGTCAGTGTATGGCATTTCCTTCCCCTTGCCCCAGGCACCTGGGAGCATGTCTGCACGTGGAGAAAGACTTTCCCGTGGGAAGCCGGTTTTTGTCCAACGGGTCCCAGTGCTCTGCTCCTCTCTTTTCACTCCTGCTGCCAGAAGCCCAGGGAGTATGGGAGGGCTTAGAACATGGCTGGGCACTGTGGTTTCTTCCAGAGAAGTGGAGGGCATTTGCTTTACCTTGGCACAACCACTTGGGATAGGGTCTGCACCTCAGGAAAACTGTCTCCGTGGGAAGCCGGCTTTTTGCAAAGGAGTCTCAGGGCCGTGTGCCTCGGCTGTCCCTCCGGCTCCCCAAAGCACAGGGACGAGGTGAGGGGCTTAGACCATGCCTGGGCAATGTTGTTTCTTACACCTGGGTGTGTGGCATTTTGTTGAGCTGGCTTCCCCCACTTGGGATAGGTGTTCCACAGCAAGCACCTATTGATCGTCGGAAGCCTTTTTTGCCTCAGGGGTCTCCGGGCTGTGTTCGTTGGGGTTGAACTCCTGCTAGCAAAACCGCCGGGTTGAGGGAAGGGTTCAGACTGTGCCTGGGCCCTGTGGTCTCTTCCAGGTCAGTGTATGGCCTTTCCTTCCCCTTGCCACAGGCACCTGGGAGCATGTCTGCACGTGGAGAAAGACTTTCCCATGGGAAGCCGGTTTTTGTCAAACGGGTCCCCGTGCTCTGCTCCTCTCTTTTCACTCCTGCTGCCAGAAGCCCAGGGAGGATGGGAGGGCTTAGAACATGGCTGGGCACTGTGGTTTCTTCCAGAGAAGTGGAGGGCATTTGCTTTACCTTGCCACAACCACTTGGGATAGGGTCTGCACCTCAGGAAAACTGTCTCCGTGGGAAGCCGGCTTTTTGCAAAGGGGTCTCAGGGCCGTGTGCCTCGGCTGTCTCTCCGGCTCCCAAAAGCACAGGGACGAGGTGAGGGGCTTAGACCATGCCTGGGCTATTTTGTTTCTTACACCTGGGCGTGTGGCATTTTGTTGAGCTGGCTTCCCCCACTTGGGATAGGTGTTCCACAGCAAGCACCTATTGATCGTCGAAAGCCGTTTTTGCCCCAGGGGTCTCCGGGCTGTGTTCGTTGGGGTTGAACTCCTGCTAGCAAAACCGCCGGGTTGAGGGAAGGGTTCAGACTGTGCCTGGGCCCTGTGGTCTCTTCCAGGTCAGTGTATGGCATTTCCTTCCCCTTGCCCCAGGCACCTGGGAGCATGTCTGCACGTGGACAAAGACTTTCCCGTGGGAAGCCGGTTTTTGTCAAACGGGTCCCCGTGCTCTGCTCCTCTCTTTTCACTCCTGCCGCCAGAAGCCCAGGGAGGATGGGAGGGCTTAGAACATGGCTGGGCACTGTGGTTTCTTCCAGAGAAGTGGAGGGCATTTGCTTTACCTTGCCACAACCACTTGGGATAGGGTCTGCACCTCAGGAAAACTGTTTCCGTGGGAAGCCGGCTTTTTGCAAAGGGGTCTCAGGGCCGTGTGCCTCGGGTGTCCCTCCGGCTCCCCAAAGCACAGGGACGAGGTGAGGGGCTTAGACCATGCCTGCGCAATGTTGTTTCTTACACCTGGGTGTGTGGCATTTTGTTGAGCTGGCTACCCCCACTTGGGATAGGTGTTCCACAGCAAGCACCTATTGTCCGTCGGAAGCCGTTTTTGCCCCAGGGGTCTCCGGGCTGTGTTCGTTGGGGTTGAACTCCAGCTAGCAAAAACGCCGGGTTGAGGGAAGGGTTCAGACTGTGCCTGGGCCCTGTGGTCTCTTCCAGGTCAGTGTATGGCATTTCCTTCCCCTTGCCCCAGGCACCTGGGAGCATGTCTGCACGTGGAGAAAGACTTTCCCGTGGGAAGCCGGTTTTTGTCAAACGTTTCCCAGTGCTCTGCTCCTCTCTTTTCACTCCTGCTGCTAGAAGCCCAGGGAGGATGGGTAGGCTTAGAACATGGCTGGGCGCTGTGGTTTCTTCCAGAGAAGTGGAGGGCATTTGCTTTACCTTGCCACAACCACTTGGGATAGGGTCTGCACCTCAGGAAAACTGTCTCCGTGGGAAGCCGGCTTTTTGCAAAGGGGTCTCAGGGCCGTGTGCGTCGGCTGTCCCTCCGGCTCCCCAAAGCACAGGGACGAGGTGAGGGGCTTAGACCATGCCTGGGCAATGTTGTTTCTTACACCTGGGTGTGTGGCATTTTGTTGAGCTGGCTACCCCCACTTGGGATAGGTGTTCCACAGCAAGCACCTATTGTTCGTCGGAAGCCGTTTTTGCCCCAGGGGTCTCCGGGCTATGTTCGTTGTGGTTGAACTCCTGCTAGCAAAACCGTCGGGTTGAGGGAAGGGTTCAGACTGTGCCTGGGCCCTGTGGTCTCTTCCAGGTCAGTGTATGGCATTTCCTTCCCCTTGCCACAGGCACCTGGGAGCATGTCTGCACGTGGAGAAAGACTTTCCCGTGGGAAGCCGGGTTTTGTCAAACGGGTCCCCGTGCTCTGCTCCTCTCTTTTCACTCCTGCTGCCAGAAGCCCAGGGAGGATGGGAGGGCTTAGAACATGGCTGGGCACTGTGGTTTCTTCCAGAGAAGTGGAGGGCATTTGCTTTACCTTGCCACAACCACTTGTGATAGGGTCTGCACCTCAGGAAAACTGTCTCCGTGGGAAGCCGGCTTTTTGCAAAAGGGTCTCAGGGCCGTGTGCCTCGGCTGTCCCTCCGTCTCCCCTAAGCACAGGGACGTGGTGAGGGGTTTAGACCATGCCTGGGCAATGTTTCTTACACCTGGGTGTGTGGCATTTTGTTGAGCTGGCTACCCCCACCTGGGATAGGTGTTCCACAGCAAGCACCTATTGTTCGTCGGAAGCCGTTTTTGCCCCAGGGGTCTCCGGGCTGTGTTCGTTGGGGTTGAACTCCTGCTAGCAAAACCGCCGGTTTGAGGGAAGGGTTCAGACTGTGCCTGGGCCCTGTGGTCTCTTCCAGGTCAGTGTATGGCGTTTCCTTCCCCTTGCCCCAGGCACCTGGTAGCATGTCTGCACGTGGAGAAAGACTTTCCCGTGGGAAGCCGGGTTTTGTCAAACGGGTCCCAGTGCTCTGCTCCTCTCTTTTCACTCCTGCTGCCAGAAGCCCAGGGAGGATGGGAGGGCTTAGAACATGGCTGGGCATTGTGGTTTCTTCCAGAGAAGTGGAGGGCATTTGCTTTACCTTGCCACAACCACTTGGGATAGGGTCTGCACCTCAGGAAAACTGTCTCCGTGGGAAGCCGGCTTTTTGCAAAGGGGTCTCAGGGCCGTGTGCCTCGGCTGTCCCTCCGGCTCCCCAAAGCACAGGGACGAGGTGAGGGGCTTAGACCATGCCTGGGCAATGTTGTTTCTTACACCTGGGTGTGTGGCATTTTGTTGAGCTGGCTTCCCCCACTTGGGATAGGTGTTCCACAGCAAGCACCTATTGATCGTCGGAAGCCGTTTTTGCCTCAGGGGTCTCCGGGCTGTGTTCGTTGGTGTTGAACTCCTGCTAGCAAAACCGCCGGGTTGAGGGAAGGGTTCAGACTGTGCCTGGGCCCTGTGGTCTCTTCCAGGTCAGTGTATGGCATTTCCTTCCCCTTGCCCCAGGCACCTGGGAGCATGTCTGCACGTGGAGAAAGACTTTCCCGTGGGAAGCCGGTTTTTGTCAAACGGGTCCCCGTGCTCTGCTCCTCTCTTTTCACTCCTGCTGCCAGAAGCCCAGGAAGGATGGGAGGGCTTAGAACATGGCTGGGCACTGTGGTTTCTTCCAGAGAAGTGGAGGGCATTTGCTTTACCTTGCCACAACCACTTGGGATAGGGTCTGTACCTCAGGAAAACTGTTTCCGTGGGAAGCCGGCTTTTTGCAAAGGGGTCTCAGGGCCGTGTGCCTCGGGTGTCCGTCCGGCTCCCCAAAGCACAGGGACGAGGTGAGGGGCTTAGACCATGCCTGGGCAATGTTGTTTCTTACACCTGGGTGTGTGGCATTTTGTTGAGCTGGCTACCCCCACTTGGGATAGGTGTTCCACAGCAAGCACCTATTGTCCGTCGGAAGCCGTTTTTGCCCCAGGGGTCTCCGGGCTGTGTTCGTTGGGGTTGAACTCCAGCTAGCAAAAACGCCGGGTTGAGGGAAGGGTTCAGACTGTGCCTGGGCCCTGTGGTCTCTTCCAGGTCAGTGTATGGCATTTCCTTCCCCTTGCCCCAGGCACCTGGGAGCATGTCTGCACGTGGAGAAAGACATTCCCGTGGGAAGCCGGTTTTTGTCAAACGTTTCCCAGTGCTCTGCTCCTCTCTTTTCACTCCTGCTGCTAGAAGCCCAGGGAGGATGGGTAGGCTTAGAACATGGCTGGGCACTGTGGTTTCTTCCAGAGAAGTGGAGGGCATTTGCTCTACCTTGCCACAACCACTTGGGATAGGGTCTGCACCTCAGGAAAACTGTCTCCGTGGGAAGCCGGCTTTTTGCAAAGGGGTCTCAGGGCCGTGTGCGTCGGCTGTCCCTCCGGCTCCCCAAAGCACAGGGACGAGGTGAGGGGCTTAGACCATGCCTGGGCAATGTTGTTTCTTACACCTGGGTGTGTGGCATTTTGTTGAGCTGGCTACCCCCACTTGGGATAGGTGTTCCACAGCAAGCACCTATTGTTCGTCGGAAGCCGTTTTTGCCCCAGGGGTCTCCGGGCTATGTTCGTTGTGGTTGAACTCCTGCTAGCAAAACCGTCGGGTTGAGGGAAGGGTTCAGACTGTGCCTGGGCCCTGTGGTCTCTTCCAGGTCAGTGTATGGCATTTCCTTCCCCTTGCCACAGGCACCTGGGAGCATGTCTCCACGTGGAGAAAGACTTTCCCGTGGGAAGCCGGGTTTTGTCAAACGGGTCCCCGTGCTCTGCTCCTCTCTTTTCACTCCTGCTGCCAGAAGCCCAGGGAGGATGGGAGGGCTTAGAACATGGCTGGGCACTGTGGTTTCTTCCAGAGAAGTGGAGGGCATTTGCTTTACCTTGCCACAACCACTTGTGATAGGGTCTGCACCTCAGGAAAACTGTCTCCGAGGGAAGCCGGCTTTTTGCAAAAGGGTCTCAGGGCCGTGTGCCTCGGCTGTCCCTCCGTGTCCCCTAAGCACAGGGACGTGGTGAGGGGTTTAGACCATGCCTGGGCAATGTTTCTTACACCTGGGTGTGTGGCATTTTGTTGAGCTGGCTACCCCCACTTGGGATAGGCGTTCCACAGCAAGCACCTATTGTTCGTCGGAAGCCGTTTTTGCCCCAGGGGTCTCCGGGCTGTGTTCGTTGGGGTTGAACTCCTGCTAGCAAAACCGCCGGTTTGAGGGAAGGGTTCAGACTGTGCCTGGGCCCTGTGGTCTCTTCCAGGTCAGTGTATGGCATTTCCTTCCCCTTGCCCCAGGCACCTGGGAGCATGTCTGCACGTGGAGAAAGAAGTTCCCGTGGGAAGCTGGTTTTTTTCAAACGGGTCCCCGTGCTCTGCTCCTCTCTTTTCACTCCTGCTGCCAGAAGCCCAGGGAGGATGGGAGGGCTTAGAACATGGCTGGGCACTGTGGTTTCTTCCAGAGAAGTGGAGGGCATTTGCTTTACCTTGCCACAACCACTTGGGATAGGGTCTGCACCTCAGGAAAACTGTCTCCGTGGGAAGCCGGCTTTTTGCAAAGGAGTCTCAGGGCCGTGTGCCTCGGCTGTCCCTCCGGCTCCCCAAAGCACAGGGACGAGGTGAGGGGCTTAGACCATGCCTGGGCAATGTTGTTTCTTACACCTGGGTGTGTGGCATTTTGTTGAGCTGGCTTCCCCCACTTGGGATAGGTGTTCCACAGCAAGCACCTATTGATCGTCGGAAGCCTTTTTTGCCTCAGGGGTCTCCGGGCTGTGTTCGTTGGGGTTGAACTCCTGCTAGCAAAACCGCCGGGTTGAGGGAAGGGTTCAGACTGTGCCTGGGCCCTGTGGTCTCTTCCAGGTCAGTGTATGGCCTTTCCTTCCCCTTGCCACAGGCACCTGAGAGCATGTCTGCACGTGGAGAAAGACTTTCCCATGGGAAGCCGGTTTTTGTCAAACGGGTCCCCGTGCTCTGCTCCTCTCTTTTCACTCCTGCTGCCAGAAGCCCAGGGAGGATGGGAGGGCTTAGAACATGGCTGGGCACTGTGGTTTCTTCCAGAGAAGTGGAGGGCATTTGCTTTACCTTGCCACAACCACTTGGGATAGGGTCTGCACCTCAGGAAAACTGTCTCCGTGGGAAGCCGGCTTTTTGCAAAGGGGTCTCAGGGCCGTGTGCCTCGGCTGTCTCTCCGGCTCCCAAAAGCACAGGGACGAGGTGAGGGGCTTAGACCATGCCTGGGCTATTTTGTTTCTTACACCTGGGCGTGTGGCATTTTGTTGAGCTGGCTTCCCCCACTTGGGATAGGTGTTCCACAGCAAGCACCTATTGATCGTCGAAAGCCGTTTTTGCCCCAGGGGTCTCCGGGCTGTGTTCGTTGGGGTTGAACTCCTGCTAGCAAAACCGCCGGGTTGAGGGAAGGGTTCAGACTGTGCCTGGGCCCTGTGGTCTCTTCCAGGTCAGTGTATGGCATTTCCTTCCCCTTGCCCCAGGCACCTGGGAGCATGTCTGCACGTGGACAAAGACTTTCCCGTGGGAAGCCGGTTTTTGTCAAACGGGTCCCCGTGCTCTGCTCCTCTCTTTTCACTCCTGCCGCCAGAAGCCCAGGGAGGATGGGAGGGCTTAGAACATGGCTGGGCACTGTGGTTTCTTCCAGAGAAGTGGAGGGCATTTGCTTTACCTTGCCACAACCACTTGGGATAGGGTCTGCACCTCAGGAAAACTGTTTCCGTGGGAAGCCGGCTTTTTGCAAAGGGGTCTCAGGGCCGTGTGCCTCGGGTGTCCCTCCGGCTCCCCAAAGCACAGGGACGAGGTGAGGGGCTTAGACCATGCCTGCGCAATGTTGTTTCTTACACCTGGGTGTGTGGCATTTTGTTGAGCTGGCTACCCCCACTTGGGATAGGTGTTCCACAGCAAGCACCTATTGTCCGTCGGAAGCCGTTTTTGCCCCAGGGGTCTCCGGGCTGTGTTCGTTGGGGTTGAACTCCAGCTAGCAAAAACGCCGGGTTGAGGGAAGGGTTCAGACTGTGCCTGGGCCCTGTGGTCTCTTCCAGGTCAGTGTATGGCATTTCCTTCCCCTTGCCCCAGGCACCTGGGAGCATGTCTGCACGTGGAGAAAGACTTTCCCGTGGGAAGCCGGTTTTTGTCAAACGTTTCCCAGTGCTCTGCTCCTCTCTTTTCACTCCTGCTGCTAGAAGCCCAGGGAGGATGGGTAGGCTTAGAACATGGCTGGGCGCTGTGGTTTCTTCCAGAGAAGTGGAGGGCATTTGCTTTACCTTGCCACAACCACTTGGGATAGGGTCTGCACCTCAGGAAAACTGTCTCCGTGGGAAGCCGGCTTTTTGCAAAGGGGTCTCAGGGCCGTGTGCGTCGGCTGTCCCTCCGGCTCCCCAAAGCACAGGGACGAGGTGAGGGGCTTAGACCATGCCTGGGCAATGTTGTTTCTTACACCTGGGTGTGTGGCATTTTGTTGAGCTGGCTACCCCCACTTGGGATAGGTGTTCCACAGCAAGCACCTATTGTTCGTCGGAAGCCGTTTTTGCCCCAGGGGTCTCCGGGCTATGTTCGTTGTGGTTGAACTCCTGCTACCAAAACCGTCGGGTTGAGGGAAGGGTTCAGACTGTGCCTGGGCCCTGTGGTCTCTTCCAGGTCAGTGTATGGCATTTCCTTCCCCTTGCCACAGGCACCTGGGAGCATGTCTCCACGTGGAGAAAGACTTTCCCGTGGGAAGCCGGGTTTTGTCAAACGGGTCCCCGTGCTCTGCTCCTCTCTTTTCACTCCTGCTGCCAGAAGCCCAGGGAGGATGGGAGGGCTTAGAACATGGCTGGGCACTGTGGTTTCTTCCAGAGAAGTGGAGGGCATTTGCTTTACCTTGCCACAACCACTTGTGATAGGGTCTGCACCTCAGGAAAACTGTCTCCGAGGGAAGCCGGCTTTTTGCAAAAGGGTCTCAGGGCCGTGTGCCTCGGCTGTCCCTCCGTGTCCCCTAAGCACAGGGACGTGGTGAGGGGTTTAGACCATGCCTGGGCAATGTTTCTTACACCTGGGTGTGTGGCATTTTGTTGAGCTGGCTACCCCCACTTGGGATAGGCGTTCCACAGCAAGCACCTATTGTTCGTCGGAAGCCGTTTTTGCCCCAGGGGTCTCCGGGCTGTGTTCGTTGGGGTTGAACTCCTGCTAGCAAAACCGCCGGTTTGAGGGAAGGGTTCAGACTGTGCCTGGGCCCTGTGGTCTCTTCCAGGTCAGTGTATGGCATTTCCTTCCCCTTGCCCCAGGCACCTGGGAGCATGTCTGCACGTGGAGAAAGAAGTTCCCGTGGGAAGCTGGTTTTTTTCAAACGGGTCCCCGTGCTCTGCTCCTCTCTTTTCACTCCTGCTGCCAGAAGCCCAGGGAGGATGGGAGGGCTTAGAACATGGCTGGGCACTGTGGTTTCTTCCAGAGAAGTGGAGGGCATTTGCTTTACCTTGCCACAACCACTTGGGATAGGGTCTGCACCTCAGGAAAACTGTCTCCGTGGGAAGCCGGCTTTTTGCAAAGGAGTCTCAGGGCCGTGTGCCTCGGCTGTCCCTCCGGCTCCCCAAAGCACAGGGACGAGGTGAGGGGCTTAGACCATGCCTGGGCAATGTTGTTTCTTACACCTGGGTGTGTGGCATTTTGTTGAGCTGGCTTCCCCCACTTGGGATAGGTGTTCCACAGCAAGCACCTATTGATCGTCGGAAGCCTTTTTTGCCTCAGGGGTCTCCGGGCTGTGTTCGTTGGGGTTGAACTCCTGCTAGCAAAACCGCCGGGTTGAGGGAAGGGTTCAGACTGTGCCTGGGCCCTGTGGTCTCTTCCAGGTCAGTGTATGGCCTTTCCTTCCCCTTGCCACAGGCACCTGAGAGCATGTCTGCACGTGGAGAAAGACTTTCCCATGGGAAGCCGGTTTTTGTCAAACGGGTCCCCGTGCTCTGCTCCTCTCTTTTCACTCCTGCTGCCAGAAGCCCAGGGAGGATGGGAGGGCTTAGAACATGGCTGGGCACTGTGGTTTCTTCCAGAGAAGTGGAGGGCATTTGCTTTACCTTGCCACAACCACTTGGGATAGGGTCTGCACCTCAGGAAAACTGTCTCCGTGGGAAGCCGGCTTTTTGCAAAGGGGTCTCAGGGCCGTGTGCCTCGGCTGTCTCTCCGGCTCCCAAAAGCACAGGGACGAGGTGAGGGGCTTAGACCATGCCTGGGCTATTTTGTTTCTTACACCTGGGCGTGTGGCATTTTGTTGAGCTGGCTTCCCCCACTTGGGATAGGTGTTCCACAGCAAGCACCTATTGATCGTCGAAAGCCGTTTTTGCCCCAGGGGTCTCCGGGCTGTGTTCGTTGGGGTTGAACTCCTGCTAGCAAAACCGCCGGGTTGAGGGAAGGGTTCAGACTGTGCCTGGGCCCTGTGGTCTCTTCCAGGTCAGTGTATGGCATTTCCTTCCCCTTGCCCCAGGCACCTGGGAGCATGTCTGCACGTGGACAAAGACTTTCCCGTGGGAAGCCGGTTTTTGTCAAACGGGTCCCCGTGCTCTGCTCCTCTCTTTTCACTCCTGCCGCCAGAAGCCCAGGGAGGATGGGAGGGCTTAGAACATGGCTGGGCACTGTGGTTTCTTCCAGAGAAGTGGAGGGCATTTGCTTTACCTTGCCACAACCACTTGGGATAGGGTCTGCACCTCAGGAAAACTGTTTCCGTGGGAAGCCGGCTTTTTGCAAAGGGGTCTCAGGGCCGTGTGCCTCGGGTGTCCCTCCGGCTCCCCAAAGCACAGGGACGAGGTGAGGGGCTTAGACCATGCCTGCGCAATGTTGTTTCTTACACCTGGGTGTGTGGCATTTTGTTGAGCTGGCTACCCCCACTTGGGATAGGTGTTCCACAGCAAGCACCTATTGTCCGTCGGAAGCCGTTTTTGCCCCAGGGGTCTCCGGGCTGTGTTCGTTGGGGTTGAACTCCTGCTAGCAAAAACGCCGGGTTGAGGGAAGGGTTCAGACTGTGCCTGGGCCCTGTGGTCTCTTCCAGGTCAGTGTATGGCATTTCCTTCCCCTTGCCCCAGGCACCTGGGAGCATGTCTGCACGTGGAGAAAGACTTTCCCGTGGGAAGCCGGTTTTTGTCAAACGTTTCCCAGTGCTCTGCTCCTCTCTTTTCACTCCTGCTGCTAGAAGCCCAGGGAGGATGGGTAGGCTTAGAACATGGCTGGGCGCTGTGGTTTCTTCCAGAGAAGTGGAGGGCATTTGCTTTACCTTGCCACAACCACTTGGGATAGGGTCTGAACCTCAGGAAAACTGTCTCCGTGGGAAGCCGGCTTTTTGCAAAGGGGTCTCAGGGCCGTGTGCGTCGGCTGTCCCTCCGGCTCCCCAAAGCACAGGGACGAGGTGAGGGGCTTAGACCATGCCTGGGCAATGTTGTTTCTTACACCTGGGTGTGTGGCATTTTGTTGAGCTGGCTACCCCCACTTGGGATAGGTGTTCCACAGCAAGCACCTATTGTTCGTCGGAAGCCGTTTTTGCCCCAGGGGTCTCCGGGCTATGTTCGTTGTGGTTGAACTCCTGCTAGCAAAACCGTCGGGTTGAGGGAAGGGTTCAGACTGTGCCTGGGCCCTGTGGTCTCTTCCAGGTCAGTGTATGGCATTTCCTTCCCCTTGCCACAGGCACCTGGGAGCATGTCTGCACGTGGAGAAAGACTTTCCCGTGGGAAGCCGGGTTTTGTCAAACGGGTCCCCGTGCTCTGCTCCTCTCTTTTCACTCCTGCTGCCAGAAGCCCAGGGAGGATGGGAGGGCTTAGAACATGGCTGGGCACTGTGGTTTCTTCCAGAGAAGTGGAGGGCATTTGCTTTACCTTGCCACAACCACTTGTGATAGGGTCTGCACCTCAGGAAAACTGTCTCCGTGGGAAGCCGGCTTTTTGCAAAAGGGTCTCAGGGCCGTGTGCCTCGGCTGTCCCTCCGTCTCCCCTAAGCACAGGGACGTGGTGAGGGGTTTAGACCATGCCTGGGCAATGTTTCTTACACCTGGGTGTGTGGCATTTTGTTGAGCTGGCTACCCCCACCTGGGATAGGTGTTCCACAGCAAGCACCTATTGTTCGTCGGAAGCCGTTTTTGCCCCAGGGGTCTCCGGGCTGTGTTCGTTGGGGTTGAACTCCTGCTAGCAAAACCGCCGGTTTGAGGGAAGGGTTCAGACTGTGCCTGGGCCCTGTGGTCTCTTCCAGGTCAGTGTATGGCGTTTCCTTCCCCTTGCCCCAGGCACCTGGTAGCATGTCTGCACGTGGAGAAAGACTTTCCCGTGGGAAGCCGGATTTTGTCAAACGGGTCCCAGTGCTCTGCTCCTCTCTTTTCACTCCTGCTGCCAGAAGCCCAGGGAGGATGGGAGGGCTTAGAACATGGCTGGGCATTGTGGTTTCTTCCAGAGAAGTGGAGGGCATTTGCTTTACCTTGCCACAACCACTTGGGATAGGGTCTGCACCTCAGGAAAACTGTCTCCGTGGGAAGCCGGCTTTTTGCAAAGGGGTCTCAGGGCCGTGTGCCTCGGCTGTCCCTCCGGCTCCCCAAAGCACAGGGACGAGGTGAGGGGCTTAGACCATGCCTGGGCAATGTTGTTTCTTACACCTGGGTGTGTGGCATTTTGTTGAGCTGGCTTCCCCCACTTGGGATAGGTGTTCCACAGCAAGCACCTATTGATCGTCGGAAGCCGTTTTTGCCTCAGGGGTCTCCGGGCTGTGTTCGTTGGTGTTGAACTCCTGCTAGCAAAACCGCCGGGTTGAGGGAAGGGTTCAGACTGTGCCTGGGCCCTGTGGTCTCTTCCAGGTCAGTGTATGGCATTTCCTTCCCCTTGCCCCAGGCACCTGGGAGCATGTCTGCACGTGGAGAAAGACTTTCCCGTGGGAAGCCGGTTTTTGTCAAACGGGTCCCCGTGCTCTGCTCCTCTCTTTTCACTCCTGCTGCCAGAAGCCCAGGAAGGATGGGAGGGCTTAGAACATGGCTGGGCACTGTGGTTTCTTCCAGAGAAGTGGAGGGCATTTGCTTTACCTTGCCACAACCACTTGGGATAGGGTCTGTACCTCAGGAAAACTGTTTCCGTGGGAAGCCGGCTTTTTGCAAAGGGGTCTCAGGGCCGTGTGCCTCGGGTGTCCCTCCGGCTCCCCAAAGCACAGGGACGAGGTGAGGGGCTTAGACCATGCCTGGGCAATGTTGTTTCTTACACCTGGGTGTGTGGCATTTTGTTGAGCTGGCTACCCCCACTTGGGATAGGTGTTCCACAGCAAGCACCTATTGTCCTTCGGAAGCCGTTTTTGCCCCAGGGGTCTCCGGGCTGTGTTCGTTGGGGTTGAACTCCAGCTAGCAAAAACGCCGGGTTGAGGGAAGGGTTCAGACTGTGCCTGGGCCCTGTGGTCTCTTCCAGGTCAGTGTATGGCATTTCCTTCCCCTTGCCCCAGGCACCTTGGAGCATGTCTGCACGTGGAGAAAGACATTCCCGTGGGAAGCCGGTTTTTGTCAAACGTTTCCCAGTGCTCTGCTCCTCTCTTTTCACTCCTGCTGCTAGAAGCCCAGGGAGGATGGGTAGGCTTAGAACATGGCTGGGCACTGTGGTTTCTTCCAGAGAAGTGGAGGGCATTTGCTCTACCTTGCCACAACCACTTGGGATAGGGTCTGCACCTCAGGAAAACTGTCTCCGTGGGAAGCCGGCTTTTTGCAAAGGGGTCTCAGGGCCGTGTGCGTCGGCTGTCCCTCCGGCTCCCCAAAGCACAGGGACGAGGTGAGGGGCTTAGACCATGCCTGGGCAATGTTGTTTCTTACACCTGGGTGTGTGGCATTTTGTTGAGCTGGCTACCCCCACTTGGGATAGGTGTTCCACAGCAAGCACCTATTGTTCGTCGGAAGCCGTTTTTGCCCCAGGGGTCTCCGGGCTATGTTCGTTGTGGTTGAACTCCTGCTAGCAAAACCGTCGGGTTGAGGGAAGGGTTCAGACTGTGCCTGGGCCCTGTGGTCTCTTCCAGGTCAGTGTATGGCATTTCCTTCCCCTTGCCACAGGCACCTGGGAGCATGTCTCCACGTGGAGAAAGACTTTCCCGTGGGAAGCCGGGTTTTGTCAAACGGGTCCCCGTGCTCTGCTCCTCTCTTTTCACTCCTGCTGCCAGAAGCCCAGGGAGGATGGGAGGGCTTAGAACATGGCTGGGCACTGTGGTTTCTTCCAGAGAAGTGGAGGGCATTTGCTTTACCTTGCCACAACCACTTGTGATAGGGTCTGCACCTCAGGAAAACTGTCTCCGAGGGAAGCCGGCTTTTTGCAAAAGGGTCTCAGGGCCGTGTGCCTCGGCTGTCCCTCCGTGTCCCCTAAGCACAGGGACGTGGTGAGGGGTTTAGACCATGCCTGGGCAATGTTTCTTACACCTGGGTGTGTGGCATTTTGTTGAGCTGGCTACCCCCACTTGGGATAGGCGTTCCACAGCAAGCACCTATTGTTCGTCGGAAGCCGTTTTTGCCCCAGGGGTCTCCGGGCTGTGTTCGTTGGGGTTGAACTCCTGCTAGCAAAACCGCCGGTTTGAGGGAAGGGTTCAGACTGTGCCTGGGCCCTGTGGTCTCTTCCAGGTCAGTGTATGGCATTTCCTTCCCCTTGCCCCAGGCACCTGGGAGCATGTCTGCACGTGGAGAAAGAAGTTCCCGTGGGAAGCTGGTTTTTTTCAAACGGGTCCCCGTGCTCTGCTCCTCTCTTTTCACTCCTGCTGCCAGAAGCCCAGGGAGGATGGGAGGGCTTAGAACATGGCTGGGCACTGTGGTTTCTTCCAGAGAAGTGGAGGGCATTTGCTTTACCTTGCCACAACCACTTGGGATAGGGTCTGCACCTCAGGAAAACTGTCTCCGTGGGAAGCCGGCTTTTTGCAAAGGAGTCTCAGGGCCGTGTGCCTCGGCTGTCCCTCCGGCTCCCCAAAGCACAGGGACGAGGTGAGGCGCTTAGACCATGCCTGGGCAATGTTGTTTCTTACACCTGGGTGTGTGGCATTTTGTTGAGCTGGCTTCCCCCACTTGGGATAGGTGTTCCACAGCAAGCACCTATTGATCGTCGAAAGCCTTTTTTGCCTCAGGGGTCTCCGGGCTGTGTTCGTTGGGGTTGAACTCCTGCTAGCAAAACCGCCGGGTTGAGGGAAGGGTTCAGACTGTGCCTGGGCCCTGTGGTCTCTTCCAGGTCAGTGTATGGCCTTTCCTTCCCCTTGCCACAGGCACCTGAGAGCATGTCTGCACGTGGAGAAAGACTTTCCCATGGGAAGCCGGTTTTTGTCAAACGGGTCCCCGTGCTCTGCTCCTCTCTTTTCACTCCTGCTGCCAGAAGCCCAGGGAGGATGGGAGGGCTTAGAACATGGCTGGGCACTGTGGTTTCTTCCAGAGAAGTGGAGGGCATTTGCTTTACCTTGCCACAACCACTTGGGATAGGGTCTGCACCTCAGGAAAACTGTCTCCGTGGGAAGCCGGCTTTTTGCAAAGGGGTCTCAGGGCCGTGTGCCTCGGCTGTCTCTCCGGCTCCCCAAAGCCCAGGGACGAGGTGAGGGGCTTAGACCCTGCCTGGGCTATTTTGTTTCTTACACCTGGGCGTGTGGCATTTTGTTGAGCTGGCTTCCCCCACTTAGGATAGGTGTTCCACAGCCAGCACCTATTGATCGTCGGAAGCCGTTTTTGCCCCAGGGGTCTCCGGGCTGTGTTCGTTGGGGTTGAACTCCTGCTAGCAAAACCGCCGGGTTGAGGGAAGGGTTCAGACTGTGCCTGGGCCCTGTGGTCTCTTCCAGGTCAGTGTATGGCATTTCCTTCCCCTTGCCCCAGGCACCTGGGAGCATGTCTGCACG